>NW_013952780.1:468225-484234 GCF_001266775.1 Austrofundulus limnaeus
GTGCCAAACTACTAATTCTCTTTTCCTCCTATTCTTAAAACTTAAATCTTTATCTTTTTCTCTTATTTACTTAAAACTTAGCCAAGTAGTGATGCCGTAAATTACAACACCTGAAATTTACTGTTTTATGTCAACTCTGAGTGAAATTTTTGTGCCGTTATTATAACTTGTGTTTTTATTCATATAATAATTTTAAGAAATGTTTGTATGTTTATTCTGGTCATATATCTAAAATAAATTACTTTATTTGAGAAATCTGACAAGATCACAAGTTCTTTTCTCATTCATGATCGGAGGGGTATTTCATTATTTCTGATTTCATTTTTTGCAAGGTCTTGCTGGATTACATTTATGAAAGATAGGCTGGTCCTAATTTCATGAAGTAATTCCTACAAGATACATTATTTGTATTATTAAAACACTGACCCGACTAACTGTGACAATGCTAAACAGAAGAAAAATTTTATTGAAAGTAGCAAAATATTAATACATCAATATTAATATTATAAATGAACAAAATTAGCTTAGAGATAATACTTGAAGAACTAAGGGACCCGCTGCACAAGCATGTTTGGCTTCTGATAAGAATAATATTAAAAACATGTCTATCCAAATGACAAAAAGCATTAACAACACAACTACTTTAAACTTTCAGTTTGTATACCACCAGAGTTTTACTTAAAACTGTATGTCTTTCTATTGCTTTGTCTTCCTTTACAAGCAAATTAAAAATCTCTGGTCAACCCGCAATGTATCTTAAGTGGCCAACATATTTGGCCTTTGAAGGATTCAACCCCTGAGTTTGGACACAGTCCTTGTTGTCTCCCCCCAGGTGTTTGTYATTCAGTTCATCAGTGTCTCCATTTAAATGTCTGTGTGGTTCACTCAGTCCCTCCTGTGTCTATTTCATGTTCAAGTATTTTCAATATTTTTGTAAGTAGAGTTGACTGCACTGTTCATCATTTTCTGTTATTAAATCCTTTATTTTACTCAGGCCTTAAATGGAACCACTTTTGGTAATGTAGACTTCAAGGATACAGCATTCTTTCCTTTGTTCTTTTTCATTTTCTAGTTTCTACTATTCCACAGAAAGAATGGTTGTAGAGAAATATGTACTTTCCTTATCCCCCTGTTGCTGTTGACTGAATTTGTCATGAGGCATTTCAACCTGTACTTGGAGCATTTGAAGTACGATATCTATTGTATATTTTCTTAAAGGTTTRGGTCTATTTTGATATTGCAATATTGCTGTCACACTTAGCCTCTTTGTAAATGTAATAAGTCCAAAAATACTGTTGATGCTTCTGCAGATGAGTACACAATGATGCTGTTTAATATTATCCTATATATACACGACATAACACAAATTAACAAAGTTAGTGGACATGAAAAGACTTTGCAGAGCTACCACCAATTTTATATTTTAACTTGGGCTGGGACTTTAATACTTTATGATTAATTAAATACAGAAAAAATGCACAGAAAATTAGCAGTTTGCTTAGTTTTCATTTCTGGCTTATGTGACTGAACTCCTTGGTGGTGAAGCTTATGTCTTGTTTTCTGTGGTTTTACCTGCTCTCTGCTACCTGGAAAACACCATGAAGATCTCARATGAGAACTCATCCTGCACGGTAAAATTTAAGTCTGCTTTCATGAAGGACTTATTTGAATGCCAAGCTGAAGGAAAAGTACTGAAGACTGCCCATCCAGCTGTTTGATGCATCAGACAAGAAGTCAGGGTGACAGAAAATGGTCAGCCAATGTTAACTTGTTGTTTGGTAGCTCTGTACTGTTGTTTTGTAATTAAACTCGTATGAAAAAAGTTACAGTTGTTGCAAATGGWTCATGTAATGTTACTCTCATTTATGTAACATAACCCCCCCAACACCACCAACCCCACCCCTGTCTGAACCAATCAATGAGCAGCAGTAGCTGATGTCTAATCGGGTCAAGTCCAACAAAGATAGAACCACAGGTCTCAGGGTTCCAGCAATCAGGGTGGAACTGGTCCATAAATGTGAACTCAGGTTTGAAGCAAAAAGGCCTCTTGTGGGTGCTGGTTGGATCTCACTTCAATGTCTCTCGTGGTTTTGGGATGATTTTGTTCTGCTATAATCAAACGTGTTAAGAACCACTGTGAATCTTCCTTTGTCAGCTGGCAAAACTATGATGTTTCGGTCCTGACTGAGAGAATTTGTTTAATTATTTTAACACAATGGCTTAATTTCGTTTGTTGTCCGAGCAGGTAAAAAATAAAAACTTTATAACACAACTGGAAACAAAACAAATACAACAGCTAATACACAGAAACATCATACCTTACAAAGTACAAAGTTAAAATAGATTTATTTCATTACTGCAATACTTTTAAAAAAACAGAACAACTATCACATATCATGACAGTTTATTCCATAATGTGCTCTGATGGGTGTATACACACCAGGAAAGTCCTTTGGTCCACTTATTTTGTCCAGACCAAACAAGTGGACTTTATTTGATTAGATTTTTTTTGTTTTATTTGACTTTATTTTTATTTATTTGTTTGTTTGGTGCGGTTTGCATTCACATTGTGTTTTTTTGCCAGTGGACTATAATTTGATAACAAAGCCATGAAGATGACGTTCAATGGGCCTCATGCAAGAACATGTTCGTATTCTTATCCTAAATTTCTCTTACTTTTGTTCGTGCAAAAGGTTCGTACGAACATGTCACGTCAGATTCAACAAACTCTTCTATCTTCAGGAAACGTGCGTAAATGAGCTGCGTAAATTCCACCTGTTCTATCCAGCTGCTCGTGCACGCGAGAGGAGATTAGCATAATTACCACCCCAAAAACACCATATAAGGCTATGTTTCCTGCCTCAGATATCAGGAAGTGTCCATTCAGGAAAATGACAGCGACTAAAAAGAAAAACTTTACGAGTTCAGAGATTGAAGTCCGTCTGTCAGAGATCCAGAAAAGAAAATCTGTCATTTTTAGCAGGTCAGCTGTGGAATAAAAAGAGCTGCTAAAAATATAAACAACTGTGTTAAATCATTTTCATTTATTCAGAAGCCGCAGCGCTTTAGCTGGTTTTAGCTGTTTCTGTCCCATTGCTGGAAATAATGACATGTTCTCAAATCAAGAAATAGGGGAACAAAAACACAAGTTTTACACCCCCACATTAGAAAATGTGAGACAATTGCTCTACTTGCTTCATTAAGCAGAAACCAATGATTGAGTTCCAGGAGGAAAAAAGAAAAGAACAGTTTGCTGCACATTTACCTTCATGAAAAAGGGCAGGTAAAGTATTCATCCTCTTTTCCAGAGATCAATGTTCATCATTGTTACAGCTGGAAAAAAAATGAACTAAAATATTCACAAAATGTTGTTTTATGATAAAAATACAAAATCTTATGTTTGCAAAACAGTTCAACAAATAGTGATTTATATCCAGAGGATGATAAACGGAACCCAAAGTAATTAAGATTCTGCAACACAGAGAAGCAAGAAGACTTTACCTTGGTCAGCAGTCATGCTGAGGATGAGAGGGGTACTCAACCATCCCTTGTTGGAGAAATAATTCTGCTGACCACTATCTTCTGCAGAAAACTACTTACAGWGTAAATACTCCACAAATCTTCACAACAAAAAACTGGACAAGCCCTTTAAGTTCTCAGCTTGACTTTTTAAATCAAAAAGATAAAATGATCTATGGAAAGGCTTCTTCTATGTTTTTGACTCATCTCATCTAAATATATATTTTTATACCTATACCTTTTTATGTTAAGTACCATAATCTGCCTTTCTCTAAGAATTAAAATTCACATCATTATTCAGTCAAATGTAGTTTTTGACCCTGGTTCTGACTCACACCTAATAGAAGGGTTTTGTTTGGTAATTACTTCCAAAACAAGCAAAAACATGCAAGGCAAGTGTTTGTTCTGAATTTATTCACTGACATTTCCAATTAACTACACAACCTGACAATGTCAGGTAATGAATTTCAATCAGCCATTCTCAAAAATTAGGCATCACCATCGTACAGTGCATTCAGCCTAACCAGGCCCCCTGAAACCTGAAGCCATTTTTTGATGATGCTGTACAATTCTGACAAATCTGCTGTGTTTTCAGGAGTGAGGAGAGCAGCATATGTTGCTCCAGAATCTGTGCTGTCAGTGACCAAATATCTTTAAGCTGCAGAGTCATATTTCACAAAATGTATCCCAATGTTTGCTCCAAAAATCTGGCATCAGAATGAGAYGCCCGACAGTAATGAGGGTTACTGCAGTGTGTGTAAAGCCAATTTTTGATTTGTTACTTTAACCAGGTTTTTCCTCCAGTAACATGGTTTATTGTAAGCATGTAAATGTGGTCATTAACTGCAGAGTTAGTTTGCATACATGAGCTGTTTGCATTGCAGCTTTAAACAACCAAACTATAACTCCAACATCAGCAACAACTTGTTTTTCTGTAAACAAGAAAGTTGACAGGTTTTGGACCGACAACGGATCTTTTTGAACTGATCAAAGAATTTATTAAGACATGACGAGTACGGTTGGGATCTCTAACATGAGCACGAAATTTAGCCCCGTACAAAACATCAGCATCTAGGCATGTGAATTTTATTACCATCTGCTCCACCATTTCATGGGGATATAAAACGTGGCAGCAGCCCTCATACATATAAACATGTTCTCATCAGGTATTCCTCCAGTGCAGGATTAGGTGTTAACTTTCTACACCCTGAGGTAAATTCCACCTTAGCTGTCTCTGCTTGTAGTTTTGCCTATATAACATTAATTTAGTTACTTCGTTGGCATTAACTTGAGTGCTGCTGCAATTTGTCACRGGGCAGAGAGCCAAAACTGAACTTTTAAATTTCCCCCATGCAGCCCTCCCTTTTCTGCGGAATGAGTCCACACTCGGAGTTCTTCTTTTGACCCACTTTCCTCAATGCTCACTTGATGCATTTTGAATAATGACATTGAGGTGATGGATGCTGCCATCAGTCACACACTGAAATCTAAATAGGCCACTGCCCACAGAAAGCTTGCATTCATCAATTGCATCATGTTGCCAGTTTATAGACTGAAAATTAAAATGCAGCTCACAGAATGACTTGTGGACAGGAAAACGTGTGTGTCTGTGTGAGTGTGTCTGTGCTGAGGTAATTATGTTTAATAGAAACTCACCTTTTAGTGGTTAAATGAGGTGAAGGGTAGTCTTCTACAAGAACACTGGTGATCTGTCCCCTGTGTGCTCTGCTGACTGGATCAGGGCTGAAGAAGTTGTGATGGATGGACGGTGACAAAAAAACAAGGTGTCTTGCTACGTTTTCTCATGTCTCACTGTCCTGTTGCAGAATGTGTTCATGTTGACGTGATGGCAGCTGGAACCACACACTGGTGATGAATGACTCAGTGGAAATAGAAGGCCAACTGTCTTTTTGCGCTATTTTAACATTTTAACTATCCACTAGTTGCAACAATTATACTATCTATATAAATTACAGTATTACATTTTAGTCATTTTTATTCTTCAAATTTATAGCATTCTTTGGTGAAATTGTCTACTTCTATTTATGCTGGAGAATTAAAAAAGATCTTGTCTCAGCAATTAACACAATAAATTGTAGCTCAATATCTGTAAAAATAACTGAATTATTGACATTTTTGGTTTGCTAAGATTACTTATAGGTGTAGATGCCTGAGGTGGAAAAATGTAAAATAGCATACTCATTTAAAAGTGCAGTTCCAAAACGTTCATTAAATTTTACTTTGAATAAAAGTTAATTTTACTTACATTGTCATTCTCTCTTGTGGTGCACAAAGTAAGATATTTTTCTCTAATGAGCTTTTAAATTAAATTAAATTTTAAATCAAAAGTTTAATAACTTAGTATGTATTAAAAATTTTAATTAAAAAGAAAAAAGAAAACATTTCCACACATGATGTTTAAAAACCTTAGAGAGGTGGGTGTGGAACAGAAATGGTGTCCGATATGCAGATGCAGAACACCAACGAGACTCCGCCCACACGGGGAAACCAGGAAACCTACGAGATGATCTGGAGACTAATCAGGGAAGTATTAACTCTCTTCACCTGGAGTTTTGACAGGAACAATAAAACACTAAGGGTTTCAGTGCTGGAAAGTCATAGATGAGTAAACAAATGGTCCAACGAATAATACAGGTTAAGATTTGCGTAATGGCCCACCCAGCAGGCACACCACCCTCCCTCCAGCTCACCTGCAGATAATAACTTCTAAACCACAGTTATCTCTAATCGACTTGATCCAAAGTATGTTGACTGCAGTTGCAGAAATAAAAACTGACCATTTATGAGTAGACCACTTACTCCAGTTTTTAACTCCCGTCAGGTAACGACAGATTTTCCCATTTCTAGTTTGAATATCATTGCAACACTTTAAGGGGCGGAGCTAGGCTTTTTTGCAGGGGGTGGCACAGGTGTGTCCAAGGTGTTTGAGCCCCATACCCCTGGTACCGGGGGCAAACCAGCATTTCCTGTTTTCTGTATCTTTTGAACTTCTGTTAACAAGATCTGTAAGTTCAACCTTGACTTGTTTGGTATCAATAGAAAGCTAAGAATCTTGGCTAAAAGCTCATGGAAACTATATTTACATCCACCAAACAGTTCAAATGACAGGCAGCTAAATCAGAAGGTAAACAAACTGCACAAAATGGGATTGTTGCAAACATGTAAATACATTACAACAAATCTGTAAATACATTACTGGTACAACAAATCTGTAAATACATTACAACAAATCTGTAAAGTAAAAAATTGACATTTGTTTTCAAAGTAAGGCAAAGTACGTAAATATGTTGTAAAGTGGGTTGAAAGTTTGTTTTTACTTAATTTTGAGTGAATATGATCCAAGTGAAGACAAAAATAATTTTTCATTATTTTATATAATATATATGGTGACAAAATAAATGTTTGGATAATTTTTCAAAAGAACAAACATTCAATACCAAGTCTTTTCAGTCAGGTAAGAAAAATAAATAACTTTTACAATTAAAAACTTCAGATTTCTTAACATTTATTAATGGTACCTATATGGTTCGCCCTGTGCAGAATGACAAAATGCAAAATTATTTCTTTACTAAAACCTCTGTAACTTTGGTCCAGTTAATTTTAGCAGCGTGAATCGTTGCACAGATAATGTCCACCAATGGATTTATGGTTTCCAAGGTTTTTAGCCTTCATCATTATGGTTTTAAATGGGTTATATATTGTCAAATGAAAAAATTATTCAGACAAGAGGTAAAGAAATTTAAATAAAATGATGTTCCATTCTCAATATCTCTAAAACCACAGCAGCTGTTTTAATACTCACACTTCTGATGAAATCTCTCAAGTGTTAGTTTTATTTTGATACCAAGATTATTTAAGTAGATTTGTAAATGCTGAGATACACTCAATTACATTTCAGCATGATATTTCAAGCAAAAACATCAAGAAAACCGCTTGGCGCTTAAGAGGGGGGGATATACAAATAAAGAAAAGCATTTGGAATTAACTGCCACAGTTAAATCAAGTCACAACTTATTACTCAGCCATTTTAGACACACAACGCTGAAGAACAATCTTTTCCAAGGGCTATAATTCAGCCATTTTTAAACACACACAGCTAAAAACTATACAGTACAGTAGTATCAGAAAACAATCTTTAACCGAATCTAAGTGCAAATTCAGAATCCAAAATCCCCACCCATCCGTCCGTCCATCCGTTTTCTTCCACTTGTCCGGGGTCGGGTCTCGGGGGCAGCCTAAGCAGAGAGACCCAGACTTCCCTCTCCCCAGCCACTTGGGCCAGCTCCTCTGGGGGAAACCCAAGGTATTCCCAGGTCAGCTGAGAAATATAGTCCCTCCAGCATGTCCTGGGTCTTCCTCTGGGTCTCCTCCCAGTGGGACATGCCCRKAACACCTCACCAAGGAGGCGTCCAGGAGGCATCCTAACCAGATGAACCACCTCAACTGGCTCCTCTGGATGTGGAGGAGCAGCGGCTTCACTCTGAGTCCCTCCTGGATGACCGAGCTTCTCAGCCTATCTCTAAGGGAGAGCCCAGACATCCTGCAGAGGAAACTCATTTCAGCTGCTTGTATCTGTGATCTCGTTCTTTCGGTCACTACCTAAAGTTCGTGACCATAGATGAGGGTAGGAATGTAGACCGACCGGTAAATTGAGAGCTTTGCCTTCTGGCTCAGCTCTCGCTTCACCACGACAGACCGGTACAGTGCCCGCATCACTGCAGATGCAGCACCAAACTGCCTGTCGATCTCCCCCTCCGTTCTTCCCTCATTCATGAACAACACCTCAAGATACTTAAACTCCTCCTCTTGGGGCAGGACCTCCTCCCCGACCCGAAGGAGGCAATGTACCCTTTTCTGGCTCAAGTCCATGGTCCGAGATTTGGAGGCACTGATCCTCATCTGGCCACTTCACATTCGGTTGTGACCTGCTCCAGTGAGAGCTGGAGATGATGCTCTAACTTGTCAGTTATTAGAGGKGTGGCACCTAGGGTGGCCATTCAGGTRCCAGAGGTGGCACTTGCCACCCTGGCCACACTTCTGACTTYGTCCCTGAACACTTTCAATGGAAACCAGATSTACTCAATGATGAAGTGGCTAAAAGATACAACATGCCTTCAGTATGATCATTTTGTTTCTTCACACTCTTTCTAACCCCTGAACCAGRATGTTTCATTCCACAGCCTGAACATGGTGTGATGGATGAGTTACAGAGTAAAACCTCTCCGTCTTTACTTATTTCTTTGTGCCTGACTCACCTGTTTTTAAAACACTGTTATGTCACACATTCGATGAGTGGTTTGATTCATGGTTTCAAATGTTCCATCTGTTCCAGTTTAGGCCACTTAGGAGCCTGTTAGAAGAGGTGTCTGTCAAAGAAGGGATGAAGGCTGAACTCCAACTCCTTCGAATGATGAATCACTCTGAATGTCTGACTCCCTGCTGCTAACAGAACCCTGTGCACACTTGGCATCAAAACAGGTGATTTGATGGAAAGATTACAGACTGTCAAAATGGTGGTTGAACATTTCTGACCRTTCTCAGGGACAATAACTGGTTTACTTGTTCTACAGTTAACAGAACAATAGTCATTTTTGGTGAACCCAACCAGATTACATACATTTATGTTTTCCTCTAACAGTACTTCTTCTTATCTCGAACAAAGGATTTCATGTCAGTAGAACCAACCCTTTCACACACTGTCAATCACAGCATGTTCCTGAAGCAACATCTTTGAGTCAGGGCTGCACTACTGCACACGCTGGAAAAAAGTTTCTGACTTAAAGTCTTTGTGGACTAACACGTGGACATGGATACCAGGTTCCAAGATCCTGATGAAACCCATTAGAAACTAAACTGAAGATTATAGAAATCTGTTTATCTATCAAATAATACATTTCTATACATTTCTAGCAAGTGATTTTAAACATCTAAAAATATTCACTCTTGTCTCATCCATCAAATTAATGTTTTGTTTTTCAAGTGGTTTTAATCAATGAAGGCTTTCTGAAGGATTTTTAGCTTGACTTTAGACTTTGGTTGCTTTTCACTCAGCTTCAGTTCTCATTCCTGATCATTTCAAGGAAGATTTCTTGGTTTAAACCATTTTTTATAACTCTGACCTATGACTCATAAAGCTTCTAAACTGAAGGAATAAAACTGCTGTGTGCTGTATCAACATATAAACTGTTTGAGAGACAATCTGTTCCAGTTTCTTCAACTGAGTTATTGTTCTAAAGATAATATAGTTGGACACATGAAATCTTATTTTAGCCCAGCAAGCTGGTTCTCAAAGAGCTGGAACCTAAAACAAAACAAACAGTAAATGATCAGCTGAAGAACGATGCATCTCTAAGATTTGCTGCATTGTTTTTTTCATGCTTTTTACCTTTCAAATACTGTTCATTTGTTGGAAAAAGATTTTTAGTTAACTAACATTTATCTTTTTGTAAGAAAATGTTCAAATCGGATGACTGAATAAAACACAGAAACCTGAAGTTCTCAGTTAAATGTTTATTTTTAGATCTAAAGACTCCATCTTACTCTCAAGCCTGTGTGGCTTCAGTCTAAAACAAAATGACCCTGAATCACCTGATCTCATAATAGTCATCAAAACTCTAGTCACAGCCCCTGGGGGTTGTCCTTCTTATGTCACCGTTGAAATGCCATAAATGATTATTCTTACACTACTGGAGCAAGGCACTAAAGACTTGTTGATTCTCTTCCTGTTTAAAGTAAATGGCTGCAATAACAAAGTATAATAAGGCTGTATTGAAAATTCAGTTAATCACAAAATATCCTTCACTATGGTCCTCTATTTTCAAACACACTGCACAACATACTTTTAGAGTTGGATTAAGGAAAAATGAGTGAAAAAGCAGCCAAAGTTCAAAGAAAACTGAAAGACCTTCAGTAAGTCTGGAGGACTGGTATTTAAAACAGCTTTTATAGGTTACAAAAACATCAAGCTCACTGACATCAGAATATAAAACAATTTAAATGGTTTTAAAAACTTCAGTGCCGTATTTTATGATAACTGTATTTTTCGGACTATAAGCCGCGACTTTTTTCCTGAACTTTGAACCATGCGGCTTGTAGTCCGGTGCGGCTTATACGTGGATTTTTTCTTCAGCCACCAGGGGGCTCTTATGCTGCATTTGCTTCAACCACTCGCTTCAAAAAAACAAAGGGAAAAAAAAAGAAGAAAAAAGCGTTCCTTCCAGAGCCGACTGTTGTACCAGGAAGCAGCGATTTAATGATAAAGTCAGTGGCCAAAAACTCATAAAAGGGGATAAAACAGACATTTTTCAAGGTGGAATCTGACTGATAAAAACTTTGGAGCTTAATCCGGGACCAGTATGAGGATAAACGTCGAGTTAAGACTTTTTTTTCCGCATTGTACTCCCCGGAGAAGGAATCCCATGCAGTGACGTATGCTGGAGCGGGAGGGCTTTCCCAGCAACTAGGCTCGGGGTTTCTTGGGGGGACTATGAAAGGTCAGTGTGACAACAAACACCGAACAACCACGTGACGGCACATCGACCAGTCGACAGCCGAGCGACCATACTGCCAGCTTAGCCGGAGGTGTAACGTCATTTTGTTTTGGCTAGTAGCAGACACGACACGACGGATCTTCGACAGACACRATATCGGACAGTATGCGGGCCCATATCACGGATTTAGTGAAAGCAGCCATCAAGAAAACAAACTCAATTCCTGCTGTTATTCTTGGAGGTACAACAAAGTTTTTGCAACCCCTGGACATCAGTGTGAATCGTGCATTTAAAGCAGCACTCAGGGCTGAATGGGAGGCGTGGATGACTGACGGGGATAAATCAGTCACAAAAACTGGCCGAATGCGAAGAGCGTCATTTCCTGATGTCTGCCAGTGGATCCTAACAGCGTGGAGCAGAGTGAATGAGTCCACCATCACCAATGGGTTCCTAAGGGCTGGACTGCTATGTGAAGAGGACACCACAGCTTCAGAGCCAGCATTACCCCGGGAGGACAGCGACACAAAGCAACACTGAACAGATACCGCTGTGTGACGCAGCTTTTCTGAGCTTGTTTAACTCCGACACTGAAGAGGAGGACTTCGATGGTTTCAGTGCACCGGAGGACGATGAATGAGACGTTTTGTTGGACCAGAAACTGTTAAAGAAAACTACCAAAATAAGGTCAGTTAAATGAACCGTACCCCTCCAAACTTTAATTCCTAAAGGTTTGCTTTTTATGTTGTGATGTTGAATTCACTTTTTTGACGACAATTTTGGGTGTACTGTTTTTTTATGTTGGGGGTGCGGCTTAAATGCTAATGTTCGCTGTTTTTTTTTTTTTTTAAATAGCAGGTGCGGCTTATAGTCCGGTGCGGCTTATAGTCCGAAAAATACAGTAAACTTTATATTTTATAACACTGGGTGTTTGTGGTTGTAATGAAGCTGAGCTAATTCATTTTCATCCGTTTTCAGTTGATCATTTCTACCAAGAGCACAGCAATAATTTTACAATACTACGTCAGTGTGTCACAAGAACTGAAGCAGTTTCACCTGGTTGCACCATTTTTGGTGTTCGTTCTGACTGTTTTCTTCTTTCCTGAAATATGTGAAATTCAACTCTGTGATAAAATATTTGTCCCATTCAGAAAATTTGTGAGGCATACTGTATTTATATTCAAAATATTTTTTAAATAACTGATAGTCATCCTGAAAAAAATCTACAACTATGGCGCATTTTAATTTGTTGAATACATGGTAATTTGTTACACACTTATCAAAAGATAATAAAAAAATAATAATAACTAATGTGTTGTTGGACAGTTTGAGTTTGGGTGAATTTGTTAAAATAGGTTTTTAACTAATTTATTTTCTGTGCTCTGTTCAGTGAGTATAATTGCTCAGATAATGTGTTTAATTTTGTTAAAAAACATTTTATAATGTGCATATTTATTATCACCACTGCTCTAAATGGGGCAAACATGATTTTTGTTTTTCTTTTAGTGACGGTCATGCTGCTCTTCTTCACCCCTGGTCCTCGTGGTGTTGTTTTCTTGACCTTTCACCTCTGCAGGGGTTGACTTTTCTCTGCTCAGGGAGACAGAGGAACTGTGAGCGTAAAGCTGTGTTGTAAATGCAAAACATGCAGATTCAAAAAGTACTAAAACCAGTTCCAACTGAACAAATCTGGATCTAGATGAGTCTTAAGTTGGGTCTTTGGGACACCGACCTGGGTAAAATAAACAATAACTAATATAACTCGAAGAGCGCAAACCTCCGCCAAGGCCAATTTCCTCTATCCTGCAATAGTGAAGAATCCTTCAAAAATTTCCTGGATGTCGTGTTCCTTTGGCCAATACCCACCTGTGGTAAAAAATTCATAAGAATCCATCCATAAGTTGAGTAATTTTGTCCACAGACAGGCAGGCAGACGTGACCAAAAATATAACCTCCTTGACGGAGGTAATGATAAAATAATAATAATGATTTGTTGATTAACATAGTATGTACATACATGTATAGTACAAAAACTTTGTGATTAAAAAAACCCTGTAAACCTGAATAATKGTCATCAGAACATCTTCAGTACAATTAGTAGGTTTTGGGCCTCAGCCACATGGAAATGATATCTTTGTAAARCTCTATTTTTCTTGATATTTTGAAGGTTTCTCAGTGAAGCAGACTAAAGGAGGCAAAGGGAAGTTGCCAAAAGATCAGAAGGTTTTATTGCTACTGAGTCATCCAAGCTCTGTAGTGAGCAGGATCAGATTGTCAGCAGTAAAGATGGTGTGAAATGTAAAAAAGAAAAAAGTTCTGAGCAGATATGTTGTATATGAGAGCATTTTAACAATCACAAACATAAGTTTCAGTCCAGGCTCTGAACAGTTTTTAAATTCAGACATTTCAAAGTTGTGTGTTTGTTTAATTTGGTTTTAAACAACTGTGATATTTTCAGTATGATACTGGAAACCAATTTATAAAAAAATAAATTAAAACCCATTTGTTTTGCAGTTTGTGTGATTTTTGTGACTCGTAAAGACAGTAAAAAGGTCAAAACAATTGTTTAAATGTGTTATTATGCCTTGTGTTTCATTCAAAAATGTTTTTTTTTATGTCCAAACAGTTGTGCAACAAAAACAAAGAAGTTCCTGGAACATCTGACTCGGTCACAGTCAGGTAAAGACAGATTGGTGTCATCCAGGCAAAGATTTTTAATGAGAGACGACACATGATAAGTGGCTGATTTGTGTCTGTTTGCTTATGTGGAAAAAAAGCTGCTCGCAGCATCCTGTTGTGTTCGAGGGAACTGACTTTTCTCTTTTTTTTATCAAATAGGAAAAACTGTTGGAGCTTTTAAGTTTAGAACTATTTTGTTGGCAGATGACCAAAAATTAAATAAATAAAAAAACTGAAACGTATCAGCGGGTTATTTCCTCATTTGCATCTGCTCTCCTGTGTGATGTGGCATCCACGGGAGACGAAGCTGCTGACGATTTGACAAGTGTGACATTTACAAATAAATCCCCGAGGGCTGGAAGAAAGCACGTACACTGTTTCTTTAGAACAAAAGGCTTTGATAAAAGCCTTGAAGACACAATTGATCTTCGCTCACTGCGCGTCTTGGCGTTCYTGGCGACATCTGTTTTCGGTGTCACTTTTCATCTCGTCGCTCGGTGCATTGTGCGACGCTCACCTCCAGGCTGGCGGACTGATCTGTGTCCATGTGAACCGTCGGCGTACAGCAGCTGAGAGCAAGGTCCTGATTGCTTGAGCTGTTTCCAGACCGTGTTTCACCAGATGGTTCCTCGACTAACTGAAACTCTTTATTCCAATTCTGTTTCTGTCCATCACCGCAGCGTGGACCGGTCCTACAGGTTCAACAAGCTGCTGCTTTGTGCAGTTTATACTTGTTCAATATTCAACAAAACATGAGTTCTGAGTAACTTAGTGATTTTTGAAAAACAAAAAAAGTTTTACATTGTTCCAACAGCTAAAAGAAAAGCATGTTTTTTTAGAGTATAAGAGCCCTCAAGGACTTTTTTTTCAGCAATGTAAAAAAGACCTTTAAAGAACTTGCAAAAATGACTCCAGAGCTTTTACCTGGTAATCTTTTCAAAAAGCTTTTCTTTCCACTTGTGCAGAGTTCTGGCCGTTCAGCTGAGTTCACAGAAGCTGTGTTTTAAAAAAGCTGCAGATCCATCAGCAACGCATCACATTCATTATGTCTGAGCTGAAATTTAGGTGGAACTTCAAGAAGCTAAAGACAGAAAATTTCTGAAGAAATGTTGAACCATTTTCAGTGCCGCTGCAGTTTTTTCTCCTAACAYGAGTAGTTTGGAACATTTCTCTCTAATAAACTGAACTGATAAAATGATGATATGAATTAAGTGACGAAGAAGCRTAAAGAGAACAAAGATCAAAAGAGATGTTAAATCTGATGCCAGTGGCTCCTCAGGATCATCCTGGTAACCACACATGTGTGTCGCTCCCTTTCTGATAGAACTCTTAATAAGAGAGGAAGAAAACAAAAACAGTAACATTGTGTTTTTGGAATGTGTGAGGAAACCAGAACACCTGGAGAAAATCCATGTAAACACAWGAACATGTAGCCTACAGTCCACACAGRAAGACCCCAGGTCCAAACCAAGAACTGAACTCTGGACTTTCCTGCGCCGACCACTGAGCTAGAGACTGGGCCCAGAAACATAAACAAACTTCACGAGTTTGACGAAAAACATAAAACTTTAGTAAAGCAAGACAAAGGAGATGGTCATAGACCTCAGGAGGAAGTCACCCCCTACAGCACGGATGAACATCCAGGGAAAAGACATTGAGACAGTGGACTCTTACAAGTTCCTGGGTGTTCACCTCAACAACAAGCTGGACTGGACTACAAACACAGACGTCTTGTATAAGAAGGGCCAGAGTCGACTCCACCTGCTGAGGAGGCTGAGGTCCATCGGTGTCTGTAGGACTCTGTTAAAGACATTCTACGACGTGGTGGTAGCATCTGCCCTTTTCTATGGAGCGGTCTGCTGGGGGGCTGGATGTACTGAAAGGGACAGGAACAGGTTGGACAAACTGGTACGGAGGTCAAGCTCTGTGCTGGGATGTCCTCTGGAGCCTGTGGTAGTGGTGGGTGAGAGGAGGATGTTGGCAAAGCTGACAGCCATCATGGACAACCCCCACCACCCTCTGCATGAAACCGTRGGGGGTCTGAGCAGGTCCTGCAGTCAGAGACTTAAACATCCTCGCTGCGGGATGGAGCGCTTCTGTAGGTCATTCATTCCAACTGCAGTTAGACTGTATAACACATCATGATGTCATCAGTTAGACTGTATAACACATCATGATGTCATCAGTTAGACCATATAACACATCATGACATCATCAGTTAGGCTGTATAACACATCATGATGTCATCGTCAGACCATATAACACATCATGATGTCATCAGTTAGACTATATAACACATCATG
>NW_013952780.1:484244-484973 GCF_001266775.1 Austrofundulus limnaeus
AGCTCTGTGCTGGGATGTCCTCTGGAGCCTGTGGTAGTGGTGGGTGATAGGAGGATGTTGGCAAAGCTGACAGCCATCATGGACAACCCCCACCACCCTCTGCATGAAACCATGGGGGGCTGAGCAGCTCCTTCAGTCAGAGACAAACATCCTCGCTGCAGGACGGAGCTCTTCTGTAGGTCATTCATTCCAACTGCAGTTAGACTGTATAACACATTATGATGTTATCAGACTGTATAACACATCATGATGTCATCAGTTAGACTGTATAACACATCATGATGTTATCAGTCACCTGGACAATTCACCTACACTGCAAATCACTAATATGCACCTTCATATACATTCATTTATGTACTGTACTAGATATATGTACATTGTTATATATCACGAGTACAGTGTTTTTTTTCTTTTACTTGTCTTTCTTTATTCTGTCTCACCCTGTCCTGTTTTGAGCTGCTGTGATGTGCAAATTTCCCCACAGTGGGATCAATAAATTTTATTTTATCTTATCTTGTCTTGTCTTATCTTATCTTATCTTAAAGAAAACAGGTCAGGTGGTCGAGGCAGCAACAGCTTACAGAAACTTAGAAAACAGGTGAAGAGAAGCTCAGGGGCTTTATACAGTGGGTAAAATAGTATTGAACACGTCAACATTTTTCTCAGTAAATATATTACTAGAGGTGCTAATGACATGAAATTTTCACCAGATGTCGGTAACAACCCAAG
>NW_013952780.1:486127-488187 GCF_001266775.1 Austrofundulus limnaeus
CTTGGGTTGTTACCGACATCTGGTGAAAATTTCATGTCATTAGCACCTCTAGTAATATATTTACTGAGAAAAATGGTGACATGTTCAATACTTATTTTACCCGCTGTAGGTGAGAGGACAGGAGACTTTATGATACCCGGTACATCAAAGAAGGAATATAAAGATTTTCAGCGAGAAACAAATTCGTGGGAGGAAATAGCTCAGATCCTGGGTAAGTAGTTCTTTTCTTTTGTTGTTTTAAAGCTAAAATGCGAACTATCTCTTCCTTCTCATCCTTGACATCATGACTGAAATTGCGAGAAATTAAAGAATTTGTCAGGCGGTCAGTACGCTCGAGTTTGAACTCTCTAACGTCCGCAGACAATATACGCAGAGTCTGCGCGGCTCACAGACCTCACACAGTGCACCTGAGTATGTGGGAGCCTTTAGTCTCAACAGATTCCTGTTGGGTCTTGAGATTGGTTTTGACAAGAATGATCTCCCAAATGCTAGAAGAAAAGAAGAAATGCTCTTCCACTAAATAGAAAGAACTGAAACAAATGGAAAGAGACTCTCTTGTTGTGGCCCCATCTGCACCTTCTTCAGCCTAACTTTATAGGATTTACAGTTTAAAGTGACTAAACTGGCTGATTTTAACTCCTGGGAAACTGATGTCAGACCAACGTGAGCCCTGAGGTACCAAGATACGACCACTGTTCCTGCAAGTGGCAATACTCGTCCAACCTGTGATCATACCCATAATTCATTCCTTGGTAGTTTGAATATATCCACTTCTGAAATAAAGCCACATAAACTATAAGTAGTGTGTCTTAATTCTTGTGTTTCAGAGGATCAAACTGCCATGAACCTAGATTCCAATGCATAAATTTGAGATAAGACTAAACTAGAGCTATTGTAATCTAAACACAACGCAGAGTACTAAATATTAATATTCTTATTTGTGCAATGAATGTGTTCTATAAAATACTGTGGGAGAAATAACGAATGAAAAACTGTGACTAAAACTGACGAATATTAATAAAAGTGCCTAACTGCTGATGTGCTCCTTTAATAACAGTCACCTTGATGTGTTTTGATTACACAAAATCAAATATCACTCGTCTGAGTCACACTCACCACAGCTTAAGTGCTTCTCATGGCAGTAATCAGAAATCTTGGTTTTGAAAGCTCTGCTTCATCTGTACTCCTGGGTTCATTATCAATATTTGTTCTTTTTTTAGTCTGACTTCTCCGGCAATCTGTCGCAGCTGACAGGARCCTCGGCCGTCCTCCTCCCCGCGAGGATGGGGTTGGGTGGTGCGTTCATGTGGCCGTGTCCTCATGCCTGCTGCCACGTGGAGAAGGCAGACAGACAGACGTACAGGCTGGCGAGCAGCAATTACAGTCAGATMTGCAGCCAAACAATCATATTTTTAGGCAARGAGTTGGCCTCCGGATTTGTTCTCGTGTTGAGGGTTCATGTAGAGAGCAGCTTTAATCCAATCTGCCAGTTTCACTATCCCCGTGAGCTCAACACTTTCACCTTTCCTGCCACGCTGTCAGCTTAGGGAACAGAACACAACGGGCTTAGAGGACATGAAATGTTCCAGGTGGCTGCTTGTTTGTAGAAAAGCCTTGTTTTTGTAGGTGAGARCTTTTTTTATTTTGACCTTAACACCAGAGTGCCATGACATGAGACGCAACTAATCATCTCACAGAAATCACCAGAGAGGGTTGTAATTATGAGATGTGTGAGAAAAATACAAAATAGAGCATGAGAAGAGTGGAGCGAGCAGCAGCAGGAAACAGGTTTGATGGTTTTAATGCTTTAACTGTAAGAGTTCTGAGTGCAGCATTCAATACAAAAAATCCACACAACAATAACTACCTTAGATATGAAGAAAAAATGAAGGATTTATTCTCACTATTATCATTTAGGTTTACTTAGAYAATTCTCAATAATAGGAATGTATTTTGTGCATTCTGAGTATTTTCCTTGCATCATTCTGCTTTTCCAGAAAAGAAGTCTTTCAGTATTGGTTATTTTTTTAATCACTTCAGTAGAAAAAAGAACTTAATAT
>NW_013952780.1:490236-491257 GCF_001266775.1 Austrofundulus limnaeus
ACATTTATACACACTCAGTGACCAGTCAGAACCCCCCGGATCAGAACATCTGTTTGTGAGCAGTTGTGAACATGCGTGTATATACAGTACAAGATTTCTCCAATGGAATATTTAATAGTGACTGTGGAGGACCTGAGACCCAAGACACAAGGCAGACATAGGGAAGACCAGAACAGTAATTTAGGATACACTGTCTATGTCCAAAACGAGAGGCTGGGTCCTCCGAAATACCCGGCCTACCTGACTGAGGTGGGTTGGGTCCTTGGTAGACCGTGAAGACCAGAAAAAAGTAGCTGTGAATTTGGACTGTCTAGCCTCCCGTCCTTACCCCGGCGTACATCCTGTGTCATGGCAATCGTGACAACGAATTAAAATTAGATCGAAATTAGAAAAATATCAATATATTAACGTTATCAATATCACTAAACAATAAAATTAACTTAAAGGAAATATTTGAAGAACTAATGGACACACGTAGGTGCATGTCACTTTACCAGTAGTTAKTTTTTTCTGACAAGAATAATATTAAAATCATGTCTATGCATATTACAAAACCTTTAACAACACAACCGCTTGAAAATTGTAATTTTTATACCACCATATTTTTATTTAAAACATACTCTTTTCTCGAACTTCGCCCACCATTACTAGCTGAAAAAAAACCTCAGGTCAGCCCGCAATGCATTATGGGATATGGTGGGCCGAGAAGGAACCATCAGACCAGTCCTTCAATTCAGAGAAAAGAAAGGACGCATTTGTCTGTCGCATAAGAGGAGTCTTTGGATTTTGACAGCCTCCATTGCGGYGCTGTGACGTAAGCAGCTGAGAAATTCRGCCTTCGAAGGACCCAGCCTCTTGTTTTGCATACAGCTACTATATTACCAAAATTTTTGTCTTACCTGCCTTGACTCACATTTGAGCTTGAGCAACCTCCCATTTCTAATCCATAGCATTCAATATGATGTTGGTCCACTAGAACAGTTTAGCCTAACTGTGAAGATGTGGCATCAGGGCATGGAGT
>NW_013952780.1:491705-497658 GCF_001266775.1 Austrofundulus limnaeus
GGGCCAGTTCTAATACATTTGATCTCATGGACCGTATAACAAAGGGCCACATCTGACCCGCGAGCCGTCAGTTGGTMAGGTGTTATGTAAGCTGAATCTGAGGTGCGTTTCCTTCTTATTTAACTGCTCTGAGTAAATAAACTTCTCATTAACTAAAAGCCTTTGGCTCGTGGTGACGTCACAGCCACTGGTCTGAGTGGAGGTTTTGTCGCAGGTTTCAGTGGGAGGGGCTGGCCTGCAGGTGGGCGGGTCTCTGGTTGTGTGAGAGCCGGAGCTTCCTCTGGGTCACAGAGGACAGGAGCTTCTTCCTGCAGAGGAGGGAGGCTGGACTGAGAGCTTCTTTTCTTTTTAATCACGTTGGTTTTTGTGGAAAAATAAGAAGAGGAAAGATAATTACTCGCGTGGAAGTTCTCCCTGCACGCGCCAGCTGCTCATGTCCTGGTGTGTTTGGGTTTTTTTGCTCACGGACCTGTGTATGTGTGTGTGTGTGTCAGTGTGTGTTTGCACCCCTCCTCTCTGCTGCAAGGACGCATCCCGTTTCTTATTTTTCTTGCTGGCATCCTTGTCTTTAAGGTGGGATGAGTTTGGACAGACTGGCAGAGGCAGTGAGAGCCCCCCCGGCCCGGGACGTGACCGCCGCGTTTCATTCACAGCGCGCTCCGAGCACCAGAGACACTTTAGACAACTCAAGCAGCGAGTCTTCAGAGGCAGAGCTGGCAGGTACACAGTCCGAGCCCTTCTTCTGACTCTTCTTCACCTCAGCAGGCATGCGTCAGGTCGGCACAGCTGTGCGCAGAGAGGGCATTTTTGCAGCTTTCGCTCTCCGGTTATTGCGCAAAAAAAAAAAAAAAAAATCCAGTTTGTGTGTTTTTACTTTCCATTTCTGTGTGTTTATTGGACTGTCTGAACTAAGTACTCAGCAGGACCCCGGAGTCTGTCCCGGGGAAATGTGCAGAACAGGCTGGCCTGCGTTAAAACGAGCTCCAACATCCGGGTCCCGCCTCTTCTTCAAACTCAAACGGGTCTATTTCTGCTTCAGTTTTACAACTTTAATTTGTTTCTCTCCTTTAAAATAATACAATAAGTTGTTTCCTTGTGGTTTAAATTGCGCTCTGGTGTCAGTGGCCCTCTCATCTTTAAGAACAACAGATCACAGCTGGGAGATAAAAATCTTGTAAAAATGTCAGAATCAGATCTGAGTGTTTGAAAGAACCGATGCAACCAACGCGTATTTCTTTGTTTCTCCACGGGCCGTTTTATGAGCTAAACCTAACAGGAGTCCATCCCTCTATTAAAACTAAAATAAAACAAAGTATTTGCGTGTTTTTAACCAATATTTTGGATTCTTTTCTTCCTCCAGAAAAGGAGAGGAGCGCTGAGCTCAGGAGCGATGACGGCAGCGCGGACGACCCGAAGAAGAAGAAGCAGCGGCGGCAGCGGACTCACTTCACCAGCCAGCAGCTGCAGGAGCTGGAGGCCACCTTCCAGAGGAACCGCTACCCGGACATGAGCACAAGGGAGGAGATCGCCGTGTGGACCAACCTGACCGAGGCCAGAGTCCGGGTGAGTCCAGCAGGCTGCAGCCGCAGGAGGTCGTGCGTAAAAAGCGCGCTCCGCTCCAATTCAGCCGTGATTTAATAAACTTCTCATAAGTTATAACAATTAAAGGAACAAAGCACCAAAACTATATGAATTATCAAATTAATATTATTTGTGGTGACTCTAAATAAAATAGTTTGGAGGGAATTTGATGCACTTTAAAATTACACAATAAAACCTCGTGCGTAATGGTTCCTTTCTTTTTGACGCATTTTAAGAAAACTTAACAAAAAGTGTTTTTAACTCACGATCCCAGACTTTTRTAGTTGAAATATATTTCAGTATAAATTGTTGACATGTGAGCTCGAAATTCATCCGTATTTATCTGAGAGGTTTGCTTTTAATGTCAGATTTATCATCTTAAAATCTAAACCTTTCATCCATGACGCGCGGATAAAAACAGTAAATATTCCTGTTGATAAATGCGGGATGTTTTTATCATCATTTCCCTTTAAAAAGTCATTTTTAAATAATTGTTGCCGCTTTTTTTCACTCAGTAAATCTTCAGCTCATCAGCTGCTCTTTTAGTCAGAAAAAAAAGTTTAAAAATAAAATCCGCTGAACAGACGCAGTCGGTTTTTATTTCCAACTGGCGCCTGACTGCGCGTCCCCGCAAAACCCTCTGCGTCAAAATGATCACAAGTGTTCAGAGTTCAGAGAAAGAGACAAAAAAAAACTCTTTCAGAACAAAGTTTCACAATCCCGGAATGTAAAGGAGACGTGCTGCCTTCTTTTTTTATATTTTTTTTTAGAAAACTTATTGAGTTTTGATCTTTTAATTATCGACTTTCTTATCCTTTAAATAAACTGCAGGACTGCATCATAAACCTGTAAACTGTTTTTACAAATACTGATAATAATAAATCTGATGATGAGTTCATTCTCTTTATGTTTTCAGACGTGCAGATAAAAGTATCAGTTTTCTGTGCGTCACTAAGAACAGMTTTCACTTTAATATTTTAAAGCCAGGAAACAAAGCAGCGTTTCATCTGAGTTTATCTACATTAAATTATTGTTTTAAAAATGCATAAAAATAACAAAAATAGAAAAAAAATTAACGAAACTGAATTTTCCGAACAGAAAACAAAATGTTCATGAGCTGCAGCAGAACCTGCAGAGACCCAGAAGCTGGAAGAGAAAACTATCAGAACATATAAATAAATAAATAAATAAATAAATAAATAAGACCTAATTTTTGTTAAAATGATAGCTACTGACTGATTCAGTGACTGTTTTAGCCTCTCAAACCGCAAAAACCTGAGTTATGTTTTATAGAATAAAATAAATAAAGAAAATAAAATAACTGATTATTTGTTTTCTTCACCAAAACATTTTTCCATAACTCCTAAAAAACAACTCATCCTGAAGACATGAAGTCTCCAGTGAAGAAGTTTTGTATTTGTGCAACAAAAACTATAATTTGAGGTGTTTAGTTTTATTTTATAGGAAGTCTGTTATAAAAAAAAATGTTTTATAAAATAAAAAGACTTTTATAAAATAAAAAGTCTTTTATAAAATAAAAACTGTTATAAAATAAAACCCAGTCAGATTATTATGGAACCACGGGGTTTGTTTGGATCATAAAGGYATAAAGTCATAAAGTCTGTAAAATAAATCATAAATATATCACATTTATTGAGTAAAGTGTTKTGTTTAAACTGAACTGAAGTGAAAAACTGAACTTTTTGGTTTCTTCAGAAAAACCCAGTTTTCTGTTTATTTGTTGTTTTGTAACAAGGAGCTTTCTGATTGGCAGCAGGGAAACACCTGGTCGTATTAAAGCCCTCGTGTCTCTGCAGGTGTGGTTCAAGAACCGCCGGGCCAAGTGGAGGAAGCGCGAGCGGAACCAGCAGATGGACCTGTGTAAGAACAGCTACCTGCCCCAGTTCAGTGGTCTCATGCAGCCCTATGACGACATGTACCCGGCCTACACCTACAACAACTGGCCCAACAAAGGCCTGGCCCCCGCGCCGCTCTCCACCAAGAACTTCACCTTCTTCAACTCCATGAGCCCCCTGACGTCCCAGTCCATGTTCTCCGCGCCCAGCTCCATCTCCTCCATGAGCATGGCCTCCGGGATGGGCCACTCCGCGGTGCCGGGCATGGCGGCCCCGGGCCTCAACAACATCAGCAACCTGAACGGGATCGGCACGTCGGGCATCAACTCGGCCATGTCGACCCCCGCGTGTCCCTACGGCCCCCCCGGCTCCCCGTACAGCGTGTACCGGGACACGTGCAACTCCAGCCTGGCCACGCTAAGACTCAAGTCCAAACAGCACCCGACGTTCGGCTACAGCGGCCTGCAGAGCCCCGGGTCCAGCCTGAACGCCTGTCAGTACAACAGCTGACGGGCCGGACCCGGACCCGGGGGGGAGGGGCATCATTGCACACCTGAAACAGACTCACCTGGATTAGCTGCATCAGCCCCACCCATAAAAAATAACAATAAATAAATAAATAAAAAAGGATGACGCGGGTTCCATGTTTACTGATGAACTTACAGCAGTTAAAGGTCCAGGACTGATGGATTTGTTCAATAATGAAGACGTGTTACATTGCTGCATTGTACATAATTAATGTAAATATATATACAGGTCTAACATATGAAACAAACAAACAAACAAACAAAGGGACTTCTTTCTTTCCTGTTTAATGTCCTTCATTCTGAAGACTGGGACCAAAAACAACCAGTTCATTAAGAACCAACCAGAGGAAAAACCAAGAAACTTGACTCATTGTACATATTTTATACTGCTTCTGTGTACTTTTACTTTCCTCAGAGCTGTTTCACATTATTTTCATTTAGTTTGCTTTAAAAAACGCGCATGTTTAACTTGACTATAACTGTATAAAAGCTGGTTCAGTCCGAGTGTGTTTATTGTAACATGTTTGTTTGAATAAATTCCAGGAAAAGAGGTTTTTATTTCAACATGTTTTAGAAAAGTTTGTTAAAAAATCGTTGCWCCTTTACGCATTCAGTTTAAAATAGAAATAATTTTATTTTGTTGCTCAGTTATGTGGATTAATTACCTGCTTTTACGCACAACGTTTGGAACATTTTTCCTGCGTAAAATGGACCATTTGTTTTATCCTGCAGCTCACTGGATCAAATTCTCAGACTCGTTGTCTGGAAGCGTTTATCATGCATGTTAAAAGACACAAAGATTGTTTTATAAAAGCCAAAGTAGCTCTAAAGTCGGTTGAAATGTTCCCAAAAGACGAAACTTGAAGACATTTTGTGCACATTTTGTAATAAAACCACGCGCAGAATGCTCTGATTGTGAAGCGGCATGACGCATTCACTTACAGTTTTTTTTTTAATTAAAGTCCAAACATGACGCATCAAGGTTCTGTTTAAAACTGTAAAATGATCCAACCTGTTTAAAGGAATCACAGGAAAATAAAAATGAATTCTGGAGACTTTTCTCATATTTAAAGACAGAAAATTTCCTGCCCTCACAGCTCCAACAGGCGCGTTTATTTTTTTATTTCTTTATTTATTCAGTCACCATATCAGGTTTTCTGACACCTCCTATCTATATTACTGCCCATTACACTGATATTAGCCCCTGCAGTGATGATTGTGGCTTTAACTGATAGGAAGAGGCTCTGCGCTTTAATCCAACCTGAAAATAATGATCCGCGTCAAATAATTAAACTTTTATCAGTCCGGATGTCCTCTTTTATTCTGATATAACATTTATTTTATTATAGGGTTTTTAATTAGGACAAATACATATTTATATCCATAACAGGACTGTGGTTATATACAATAAAATATAATTTAAATTTGATTGTTGCCATTATTCTTAAATATATAATTTATCATAAATGGATACGATTTTAAAAATATAATTAAAGCTGTTTTTATATTTTTGTTTTAGACTTTTTTATCACATTTTGTTTGAATTTGATTAGGAAGCTCTTTGTTAATTAAAACAAATTATTCTATTTAATAACTTGGCTGGAAAAAGTTTTCCTGCTCATAAACTGACTTTATGAAGTTACAGTTGACGTTTTTCATGAAGTTTTTTTGTAGTTTTTTTTAAAGGACACAAACTTTTAATTGTGTGTTTTATTCTCACGCGGTCAGTTTTCCTGAAGCATCAACTTGTCCAAAGGCTTTTTAAAAACTCTCATATTRTTATTATTATTAGTGTCTCTAACTGCATCTTTACATGATGTGTAAAAGATAAAAGGAACATGGCGCAGAGCCACAGCTTTTATTTARCAGAAACAAAACTTTTTCTGTAACTTTTTTATTCAACACAAGTYACAACAGCAGCAGCGCGCGGCTGCAAATTCTTTTCTTGGGCGCGCCCTCCTCTTTACTTTACTTTCGTGCGCGCACGAC
>NW_013952780.1:500498-506505 GCF_001266775.1 Austrofundulus limnaeus
CAGATTTAAAAATGGGAGTAATCTGAGCAAACTTCCAGGCATCAGGGAAAATAGACTGCACAATACAGAAATTAAGCAAAATAAGTAAAATAAGTTTTGAGTAAATGAATGAGATAGAGATAAGTGTTCTTTTATCTCTGCAGCTGACTTTAAGGAGGGTTTTTATCTGAGTGTACAGTAGCATCTTGTTGGCAAAAAGAAGTAGAAAGGCTGTGAAACAGACAGTCATCAACTCATCTGCAGTTAAATACCAAACATTCCTTGAAGGAGTATCCCCACCCACTTTCATTTCAGAGTTTCAACTAAAATCTTATGATGAGAAGGGATCAAGTTGWTGCCATTTTGGTCAAATCTTGTAAGTGGTGTTCTGCACAATCTCATGCAATCTGGTTGTGTTTGTATGTGTTATGAATCACTCTCAGCTATTACCAAACCAACTGTTAGCTCAGTATCTGTAAAACACACTGATGTAGTCACTTCTCAGTCATAACTGAAAAGCTGTGGGAGCAATCCTGAACCAGGTAGACTTTAAAATCAATCAGTTGTAGATACAAATACAATGATTACCTTTTGTAAGTTTTATTCAAATATGTCCAGTGGTCCAACAAACAACACAATGCGGGTGCAATGTGTGTTGGGCAGTGGTCRAAGGCGAGGACCTTGGCGGTCTGATCCTCAGCTACAGAAGCTGGCTCTAGGGACGTGGTATGTCACCTCTCTGGTGGGGRAGGAGCCTGAGCTGGTGTGTGAGGTTGAGAGGTTCTGACTAGATATAGTTGGACTCACCTCGACGCACCGCTCTGGCTCTGGAACCAGTCTCCTCCAGAGGGGTTGGACTCTCTTCCACTCTGGAGTTGCCCATGCTGAGAGGTGCAGAGCAGGAGTGGGCTCACCTCAGTGCCTGTACGTTGGGTTTAACCCCGGTGAATGAGAGGGTAGCCTCCCTCTGCCTACAGGTGGGGGGGACGGGTCCTGACTGCTGTTTGTGCCTATGAGCCTAACAGCAGTTCAGATTACCCACCCTTTCTGGAGTCCTTGGAGGTGGTGCTGGAGAGYGCTCCTAACGGGGACTCCCTCGTTCTGCTGGGGGACTTCATCGCTCACGTGGGTAATGACAGTGAGACCTGGAGAGGCGTGGTAGGGAGGAACGCCCCCCCCCCGATCTGAACCTGAACGCTGTTTTGTTGTTGGACTTCTGTGCTCGTCATGGATTGTCCATTACGAACACCATGTTCAAACATAAGGGTGTCCATATGTGCTCTTGGCACCAGGACACCCTTGGCCGCAATTTGATGATCAACTTTGTTGTTGTTTCATCTGATCTGCAGCTGCATGTTTTGGACACTCAGGTGAAGAGAGGGGCGGAGYTGTCAACTGACCACTACCTGGTGGTGAGTTGGCTCCGGTGGTGGGGGAGGAAGCCGGTCAGACCTGACAGGCCCAAACGCATAGTGAGGATCTGCTGGGAACATCTGGCAGAGTCTCCTGTCAGATGGAGCTTCAACTCACACCTCCGGGGGAACTTCAAACACGTTCCGGGGGAGGTGGGGGACACTGAGTCCAAGTGGGCCATGTTCCGTGCCTCCATTGTCGAGGCGGCTTACCTGAGCTGTGGCCGTAAAGTTGTCGGTGCCTGTCATGGCAGCAACCCTCGAACCTGCTGGTGGACACCGGCAGTGAGAGATGTTGTCAGGTTGAAGAAAGAGACCTATCTGATCTTTTTGGCCTGTGGAACTCCGGAAGCAGCCGATAGGTATCGGCAGTCCAAGCGGATTGCGACTTGGGTGGTCGCTGAGGCAAAAACTCGGGCGTGGGAGGAGTTTAGAGAGGCCATGAAAAAAGACTTCTGTACGGCTTCAAGACGATTCTGGTTCTCCATCCGGCGTCTCAGGGGAGGAAAGTGGTTCGCCACCAACACTATTTATGGTGGGGATGGTGCGCTACTGACCTCGATTTGGGACGTTGTGGGTCAGTGGGTGGAATACTTCGAAGACCTCCTCAATACTACCGACACATCTTCCCATGAGGAAGCAGAGCCTGAGGACCCTGGGTTGGACTCTCCAATCTCTGGTGCCGAGGTCACTGAGGTGGTTAAAAAGCTCCTTGGTGGTAGGGTGCTGGAGATGGATGAGATTCGCCCAGAGTTCTTTAAGGCTTTGGATGTTGTGGGGTTGCATTGGTTGACATGACTCTACAATATCGCGTGGACATCGGGGGGCAGTTCCCCTGGATTTGCAGACCGGGGTGGTGGTCCCCTGTTTAAAAAGGGGGACYGCAAAGTGTGTTCCAACTATAGGGGGATCACACTTCCGAGCCTCACTGTTAAGGTCTAGTCGGAGGTCC
The DNA here is from genome assembly GCF_001266775.1 of Austrofundulus limnaeus. Lineage (NCBI taxonomy): Eukaryota > Metazoa > Chordata > Actinopteri > Cyprinodontiformes > Rivulidae > Austrofundulus > Austrofundulus limnaeus. The sequence goes on from NW_013952780.1 coordinate 502,842, forward strand.
TGAAGAGGAGGGTCCATCGAATAGTCGAATCTCGGTTTCAGTAAGAGCAGTGTGGTTTTCGTCCTGGTCGTGGAACACTGGACCAGCTCTACACCCTCAGCAGGGTGCACCTGGAGGGTGCATAGGCGTTCAACCAGTCTACATGTGTTTTGTGGACTTGGAGAAGGCGTTCGACCGTGTCCCTCGGGGACTCCTGTGGGGGGTACTCTGGGAGTAGGGGTACCAGGCCCATTGATACAGGCTGTTAGGTCCCTGTAGGACCGGTGCCAGAGCTTGGTCCACATTGCTGGTAGTAAGTTGGACTTGTTTCCTGTGAGAGTTGGACTCTACCAAGGTTGTCCTTTGTCACCGTTTCTGTTCACAACTTTTCTGGACAGAATTTCTAGGAGCAGCCGAGGTGTTGAGGGGATCCTCTTTGGTGACCTTAGGATCACATCTCTGCTTTTTGCAGATGATGTGGTCCTATTGGCTTCATCAGATCCTGATCTACAGCTCTCACTGGAGCGGTTCACAGCCGAGTGTGAAGCGTCCAGGATGAGGATCAGTGCTTCCAAATCCCAGACCATGGTCTTGAGCCGGAAACCGGTAGGGTGTCTTCTCCGGGTCGGAAAGGGAGTCCTGCCCCAAGTGGAGGAGTTTAAGTATCTCAGGGTCTTGTTCATGAATGAGGGAAGAATGGAGCGGGAGATCAACAGGTGGATTGGTGCTGTGTCTGCAGTGATGTGGGTGTTGTACCGGTTTGTCGTGGTGAAGAGAGAGCTGAGCCAGAAGGTGAAGCTCTCAGTTTACCAGTCGGTCTACGTTCCTACCCTCATCTATGGTCAGGAGCTTTGGGTAGTGACTGAAAGAAGGAGATGACAGATACAAGCAGCTGAAATGAGTTTCCTCCGCAGGGTGTCTGGGCTCTCCCTTAGAGATAGGCTGAGAAGCTCAGTCATCCAGGAGGGATTCAGAGTAGAGCCGCTGCTCCTCCACGTCCAGAGGAGCCAGTTGAGGTGGTTCATCTGGTTAGGATGCCTCCTGGACTCCTCCCTGGTGAGGTGTTCTGGACACGTCCCACTGGGAGGAGRCCCAGAGGAAGACCCAGGACACACTGGAGGGACTATGTYTCTCGGCTGGMCTGGGAACACCTTGGGATTCCCCCAGAGGAGCTGGTCCAAGTGTCTGGAGAGAGGGAGGTCTGGGTCTCTGCTGAGGCTGCTGCCCCCGARACCTGACCCCGGGTAAGAGGAAGAAAACGGACTGACGGTCCAACAAATAGACAAAAACATGACACGATGTCATGTCATTAAATGTCCTGGTTGGCAACAACTAGGTGCAGTAATAATAAATAAATGATGGATGTATGTGTGGATGGACGGATGAACAGGTGGTTGGATGGACGGATGAACAGGTGGTTGGATGGATAAATAAATTAACCACCCAGTGATAAACAAGCCCAGATTTATGATCAAAATTAAATCAACTCCATGATCAAATCAACTTCTGGAAGGCACAAACAAATATTTGGCCAATAAATACACACCTGAATACAACAACATGAACGAGTATAATTATGTGTGTCATGAGAAAATGTGATTACATCCATGACTGCTGTGATTGTGACACATGACAGTCATTTAGGGATTAGAGCTGCTGAGACCTGAGACTCAGAAAGCTGTGGGCGTCTGAACAAAGACAGAAGCATGAAGAATCTGACTCATCATCATCACTCTGGGTGCCATAACTCACCTATAACCAATTAACAGCTTTGCACAAGTTTTCAGCTTAGAAATACTGTATGTGTCACAAAAAAGGAACCAGAGTCTAAACAATGCAGTCAATAATGGACTAATATCAGTTATTCTAGTTCCTCTTGTTGTTCTGTGAACAGGTGAGAACAGTCAGTGTTTGCCCAGTTACTGTTCATCACACGAGACAAAAATAAATAAATCAGGCTGGACTYGATCAAGTAGCTAAAACCACACAAGTGTCTGTGTAAACGTTAAGCTCCCAGCTGGCTTCCTGGCACTGAGTGCAAACACTTATCACTATCAGAGTGTGTGTCTAAATCCCACAACAGACCGACTCATGTGCTGAACACTGGCCTGTGTCCCCCCCCCCACAGGCTCCCAAAGCAGACTGAAGTCAAGACTGACTTTTGATTAACTTATCTTTATTTGCCCGTATCAGATCACAACTTGTCTCCACAGCCTCAGTGAGTGCAGCAGTGCTCACCAGAGGAAACCGATGAGCCAACAGGCAGACCTGGAAACAGACCAGAAAGACTCTCTAGTGCTTGTGGTTTCTCTTCTCCCCCCTGCTTACGTAAATAACCAGCTCCATCTCTGTTTTCCTGGTGTTGGACAGTCATACCGAGGAGAAGTATTCTTCCATCTAAAGTCTGCAGAAGAAAAAATGTGTTCTGATCACTGTACTTCTTATCCCTCTCATATCTTCTGTTTGTCTGTCTTCCTCCACTGTGTGTGTGTGTGTGTGTGTGTGTGTGTGTGTGTGTGTGTGTGTGTGTGTGTGTGCTTGTGTGTTGACTGTACTGCTGGCTGTGCAGAATTAATAGGTGAAGCTGGAAATGGATTAAGGAGCCAAAAACCATGGAGTTCAGTAATAAAAACGCTGACTCGGCTGTTTGCTGCTTCTGGCTATCACCTAATTCAAAGTGGCCACATCTGGACCCTTCTGGCTCAGTTCGGCTTTGGAGGGAAGACTGTCTGGTCCCTTTGAGATTCTCTGTTCTCCAGTTTCCTCAAAAAAAAAAAAAAAAAAAAAAACTTTGGCAATTCAGAGAACCTGCACTTCTGTCCAAAAATAGCTTCGGATATCACAAATTGTACTTAGAAAAATGCCAGCATATTACTGAATCAAGTATCAATCTTTCCCAGGAAACGGACTGCAAACTAAAAATATTTGAAAGTCAGATAATTAAATGAACAAAACAGCGAAGTGGTTGCTTTGCTTCAGGCGAATCTATAAATTAATACATTTTTCTTGTAATTATGACCAATTCTAACAAAGTTTTTGAAGTGCAATTGTGGTTTTTCTCCATGAAAAGTCAAATTTAAAATAATTAAGTGACGTCTTACAGAAAGTTCATGTTTTTCCCCACTAAATTATTAATTATTGCCTGCTGCCACAGACATTTAACATAATTTCTTTCTGAGGGGAATTTATTAACTGCTAAATTTGTTTGAAAACTTGTAAAAAAAACCTTTAATAATACTCCAAACACGTATAAACTCTGTTATCTAATGTTCTAATCCCGGTAAGATAATGTTCTGAAAGCTGCAGAGGAAAAAATTACATAAAGACCACAAACTATAGGAAAAATAAATAAATAAATAAATAAATAAACAAACAAACAAATAAATAAATAAATAAATAAATCGCCCAACTGTGAAGCATGGTTTGTGCACTTATTCATAAATTTTGCACATGCAGAGTTGTAAAGTAACTAAGTACAAATACTTTATTACTGTACTTAAGAAGGAATTTTGGTTATCTGTACTTTACTTGAGTAATTATTTTTCAGCGTACTTTTTACTTTTACTCATTTCATTTTTACACAATTATCTGTACTTTCTACTCACTACATTTTTAAAAAAGGTAAGAAGTAGAAAGTTGTTACTCCTGTTTTATTCTGAGTTGTTACTTTAAAAAAATACTATCT
>NW_013952780.1:509692-511818 GCF_001266775.1 Austrofundulus limnaeus
ACCCCGCCCCTCGCACTGTGACTGCTGGATATGGGCACCAGTGACCCACGCAACCCTGAAAAGGAAGAAGCGTGTACAGAAAATGGATGGATGGATGGAAGAATTTACTGTTATTTTTTTGTTAATAAGCTTCGGAGAAGGGTGGGATTAAAAATGATTTTGACTTCTTCCCATTCCTTTTCAAATATGTTAATTTTATTATCATTTTTTGTTTTGTTTTGTGTAGATGTTTGACATAATGAAAGCATATTTACATATCGACAAGCACATTGTTTTCACTGCAGTGTATTACCGCTGCCTCACTTTTATTGTTAGCTCATTATATTTGACTAAATCGGTGTTTTTACAGCCCACAGAGCAGTTTTAGCCGAGACAAATGGTTAACCTGCAGCACGGTTCTGCAGCACGGTTCTGCAGCACGGTTCTGCAGCACGGTTCTGCAGCACGGTTCTGCAGCCACTTTAATAAAGAGTGGATTAGGAGCAGCATTCCTGCTCCACCACACAGTAAGTCAGAGGCTGCAGTCTAAAGCTGAGAGATTTTCACCGACTACCTTCGTCAAATTAACCACTTCTCTCCTTCAGAGCGTCGGAGAGCTGGGCTTAGGAAACAGTTTTCTTTGCAAGTTTTCACCTAAAAAACACATAATTTTCCCTCAGCCTTACTGAGTGTGTTTCAGACTTYGAGTAGGGAGCTTTTAAAAACCAATGATGATTGTTTAATTTGAACCAAAAACCCAACTTTATCCAGTCTGATTTACCTCAGGTGGTAATTTGTAACAAGCCAAACATGGCAGCAACTCCAACTGGAAAAAGATGCTTTTAGTTCTACAAATTGTGATTTCTGTCACTGATACTAAACAAATGCAGCTCAGTAAAAGGATCTTTCCTGATACAGTTGCAGGATTTTATTTGCACTAAGAGAAAGTTGTTACCTTATTATAAACATTAAACCACTCGGGGTGATGGTTCATCTTCTCTGCCTGCAGAGCCACACGGGACATGAAGCCAAACGCCTGCAGGGACACAAAGTTCAGGTCAAAAAGAAAACCAACAATGTGCATTTCTCTTCCTTAAAATAAAAACTTAACTTGTCATTTTGTACATTTTTGAAAGGGAGTGGAAAACATATTGCAAACTGTAAAAGGTGCACAATCACAAGTGTTTTTAAAAATGACGTTCGCTTTTCAGAAAAGTCCTGAGAGGTCAACGTGACCTTTAGTTTGTACCAACAACTTCTACGAGTTTTAAAAAAGACATTTGAATCTAATGTGCTCACCTCACAAAGTCAATTAAAACTTAAAAACAAATGTTTTTAAAGAAATTCCCGATATACAAACTAGATTTGAAATTGTGATAAGCACTATTATTGTGATTGCTGCAAGAGTTGAATGAGTCTGGTTTTAGTGTTTATAGTTTTATTAGCTTTGTTGTTGGTTTTATGTGATGTGTAAAGTTTATTGTACGAAGCCCACATTAAATAAAAAATGTATTGCAGTCATTTCCATTGTTTCCATGGATAAGCTTGAATTACTTTCATAATATAGGAATGAATGACATCATTCTTCACATTATACATACTGCAGCTATAAGACACACACGACTGGAGTTGTGTTTGTCCAAAAACTTTATTTCTCCTTTTGAAACTCAACACTGAAAAACTGGTTCCTCGTGGCGTGGCTGCAGAGTTGGAGTTATGATGCGTTCAGGAACACAGGAAAAAAAATCTGTTTTCTGACGCACACCTACGGAATTCAGTTTTCTCATAAATAGCCTATGATGAAAGATGAACCGTTTCTATAAACATACACCTACTACTACTACTACTACTACTACTACTACTACTACTACTACTAATAATAATAATAATAATAATAACAACAACTAGAGAAGTTGCATTTCCAGTGAAAATGCTAGTGTGAATGCCTCTTGCTTATAACTTTAGCTGAAGCTAAGAAACAAATCGATGATGTCACTGATGACATCATCATAACCAAAATTGTAAAAATTGAAATAGCTAAAAAACTATAAAATTTTAAGATACCAAAAATAATAGCTGGAATGTCCTGAAGGAGCTGAACATTTTGATATATGAATGGTTTAAGTAACATAAAAATTGTGGAAGGA
>NW_013952780.1:513256-514675 GCF_001266775.1 Austrofundulus limnaeus
TTTTTGATTGAAATTATTTTTTTTTGATTGAAGATGCTTTTTGTTTGATTGAATAATAAAAACACAAATTTACCTCCATACATTTTAAGAAGCAAAAAATGAGCAAGACTTTTCCTTAGAAAAATATCTGCTAACCTGACTGAGCAATTCCTTTCTGCAGTTCTACAAACGACAGATGTAAAAATCAAACAGATATACAGGATAAGGAGCCATGCTGACGTTACCGTCCCTTCAGTGAGACAAGCTTTCTGTGTGCATTAACATCAAGACCACACCAAACTCCAGCGCAGTACACACAAACACACACACTCTTCATACTTCTGCTTTTGGCATGCGCCTTTCACCAATCACAGCTTATCCAGGGAGTGATTACGGTAATTCTAATTATCTACAAAGAGGAGAGTGAAATCCCTCGTCATGCTCGCTGTGAGGAGAGAGGGGGGAAAAATAATCAGGTAGACCTATTTCAGCGCAATTTCCCACTGCAATCTCAATTAAGGCCCTAAATGCTTCCTCTGTGGCTAATTAAATCAACTGAAATGCCATTGTTTACAGGCCGTGGCTGCAGCCCCCACCCACCACCTGACATGACCAAACACAATTACTTTCACAAAACGAAACGGCGTTTCAGTACGGCAAACCGATGCCTGTAACACGATCGTCAGCTCGATCAAATTGGTTATCAAGGAAACCGTCTCCTGATCAATTTAAGTAATTGACATATTCCTGCAACTTGACCCCAGAGGCACCAATTAGGAGAGTGAGGCGGTCTGCTTTTTCTCACTGTTCATTGGCTCTAATGGAGATGGTTCAGCAGCCTGTCATGTCAGGTGTTGTTCAGACTTGTCTTCCCTCTCAGGGCTGAGCTCAGGCTAACCTGCTGCTGGAACACTGACTGACAGCTCAGTGTTGGCACCGCAGGGTGTCTTCACATTGTCCCATGTTCAAACTACACTTTTTAAAAACAAAACTCACTTTACCTCCTACAACGAAACAACAAAAAAAGTCTGTAGTTTTTAGAAATGTTTCTGACTGACCAGACTTAGCTTAGTAAGGAGCAGAAAATAGATGCTCCATTTTTTAAATAATGATTTAATCTGTTGCTCAGAGGCAGTGGTGGGCAGCGCTAATTCAAAAATTATCTCCGCAATTTCTAAAGCGYATATGAAAATATTTAGGTCCACAACTTCAAAAGCGCTTATGCAATAGAAATATTAACAAAAGCTAATTTTAAAGCGCCAGGTTCAATTTGACAGTTTATAGCTGGCTCCAATTCATGTACAATATATGCACAATACTGCCCACTAGTGGTGTATGAACCCTTGTACAGCTTAATTTACAATCGATGAATGCTGGGGATGTGATTTCCTGAAACAGACCTTTAGTTCCTGGTGTAAAAATTAAAAAGTTGTTGAGGAT
>NW_013952780.1:517170-523344 GCF_001266775.1 Austrofundulus limnaeus
CTGTAGGGCTTGAGCTAATTTGGAATCCTAAGAATGTCAAGAATAAACCAAACTAAGGCTAAATTCTGATAATAATATTCTTTATATCATTGTTTATTTGTTACAACAACCAGTCTTTCAAAGGTTCATACACAGTCCTCTGTTTAACTCACTTTACAAACAAATAAGGAGACTTAAGTGATGTTAAAAGGGGTGGGATTGTGTATTTTTCAGCACATAGTTTAATTGTATACCCCAATCAWGTAACTATGTTACCTTCAGTTGTTATGAAAACACTGAATATATCAAAAATAAATTTGACTTAGCCTATGGAACGTCTTGATATCGGCCTATGTCTCTTTAAGAACCTCCTACCTACCATTTCCGACACTCCCACTTCAGCAAGTTTACACAACTATGCTTTGGAGGAGGGGTGCTCTGTGAGGTGGGAGCTCAGCTGCAGAATGAGCTCAAGGGAGGAGCTTTGTACAAAGAGGCGGAGCTTTGTACAAAGAGGCGGATCTTTGTAGCAGCAAGCGTTCAGGCAGCTCCACAGGAGATTCAAAGATTTCTCAAACATGATGAACGAGTCGAAGCATCACTCTGAGCACGTTTTTGATCAGGGAGTGACATTATTACATGATATAAAGCTCAAACTATTTTATTTTGCATACCACCACCCCTTCCTTTAAATCAGGGGTGTCCAAAGTGACTTCAGTTCAAGAATTATACAAATTCGTCTACAAATTTGTCCCCCCGGCACAGGTGTTTGATGTAGATGGAGACTTTCTATTTATTATTAGAACAATATGATCACAGACAAAGTAAAATCTTCTTCCAATAAGTATTGGCAACAATGCCAAATATTTGTCTTTAAATATTCAGGCTCTTAGCTTTTTCCACATGTATCTAGTGCAGGGGTGCCCAAACATTTTCCCCGAGAGGGCCAAAATGAAAATCTATCCAGGGCTGCAGCCAAATGCAGTAATATAATACATGAAATACAAGTACTTTTTAAAGTAAAGTCCTTTATTTTTACTGATTAAGCTTTGCAATGGCCCTCTTTTGTTTTAGTCTGTGCACTTAGCTCAAGTAGCAAAGGCTCATGGGACATATAAATTAATAAAAATCTGAGTTTTTGTGGCCTTATTAAGTGTGCAAATCTATATGTGTGGCCTAACCAAATGGCTCCTCTGATCTAGTGACTTCTACTGAAAAGCTGATTTTGCTGCACTCCAATCTACGTTTAATTAATTTATTAAATTTGGCTGAATACAGCAAGCATTTTCAACACAAGTGACCTAAATCCTGATTTTATTGATCAGATCAGAATTGACTAAATTCCCCGAAATGGGATCCTGCAAAACACTTTTAAAGTTCTGGATCTAGATTCATTTACTCATTCATTTCCAACAATAAATTTGACTACTTTATTTGTTTAATTAAAGTATTCAATGCTTACTTTTTTGTTGAGCAGGTAAAGGAAAAATATTTTTGGCCCTCAAGCAGAGCCGGCTCTTGGCATAGGCGAACTAGGCGGTCGCCTAGAGCGCCATCTGCTGGAGGGGGCACCGAACTGCAGAAAAAAAGTAATTATTTGTAATCCCTGGTTGTAACTCTGCTCAGCGCCCGTTTCAGTTAGCTTTGTTTTAAAAAAAAACAGTAATGAAGTATTACAGGAAAAATAAACTACTCCTACTAGTAATCTTGCTGACATCCATCCTGACACAGTGAGGACTGAGTTTGTCAGCCGAGGATCTTATGAGGTAAAATCAGACTTATATTTTCCAAAAAGAGAGGACCTTCTAAATCTTTGCACAAATTGTGAACAGGGTCTTTTGTTAACCTTTTTCATTTGATTTAATTATGTTTACTTTATTTATTCATTTAATTTATTGTGTGATGTTATGTTAAAGCAAATAAATCTAAGTTTACCATAGTAAACTAGTAGTGGGGTGGTGGTTGCGCTTCAACTCACCTAGGGCACCAAAATGGCTACAGCCAGCACTGCCCTCACGTCCTTCTGACTTTATGATTTTGGCCCATGTGACAAAATGTTTGGACACCCCGCCTTAAATGAACCACAGAACAGAATGTAGTTTGGAGAAGATAATATGAATTATAAAGATGACATTTCTACAAATTAAACCCTAATAAATGTTTCATATCTCATTAGAGAATGGGTGAAAACAGCTGTAGTCTGCTGATATAATGATTGTGAGTTAAAATCAATGTAAAAGAAACTAACACCCCTACCACCAACCAACCAACCAACCAACAAACCGACCGACCGACCGACCAACCAACCAACAACCCAACAGTGAAACAGTGCCTTCCAGCTTGCTCTCACAGGTAGGGGTCCCTTGGGGGCAGTAAACAGAGCAGCAGGACACAATAGAGTCAAAGTGGTGGTGCTGTCACCCGTGGGGCATCTCAACCTTCTCCACTTGGGTCAAACAGAAACTAACATCACCCTCCTGCTCCCAGCCAGCATGTCAACAGAGGTCAAGGGCTCTCCCTGTCACAGTGCTTTGTTTACGCCATCTGTATTGTTTGGGCCACGCTCCGCAGAGACAGCGGGTTAGCCAACCATCGGCCATTTGCACATCCACCAAGCCAGACCTGCACGTCCACCCAGCCAGCCGCCCTCTCCAACAAGGTGGAGCTGTCAGAGTTCCATAACCTGACATGACATTACACAGGACCCCCATCCCAAATAATCAGAAACACCCGTCCCCCTACAACACACACACTTTAGGAGGCATTTTGGTGCTATTACAGCATGATTGTCATACAACACTAGATGAGACAATCTGAGTGGTGTTCTCGCCCTCACTGCGGCTGTGGGCTGAAATACAGGACTCACTTTCAAACACATGTCTGCTATTTACAGATCGGCTTTCCACAGCCACGCCGTCCAAGGGCTTAGAAATGCTGCTGTGCCGTGCCAGGACTAAGTGCATGCAGATTGTGCCTCCTCTAACTAGCCTCCGACGGACACATTTACACTCTACAAACCCACAAACACACATACACACGAGGACAAGCCGCTCTCCTCCGTTACACACCGCTACTACCCGATGATTACCCCATGCAGCCCATCATCACCCACATCAGTACCAGCCTGCAGAAAGCCTTCACTCCTCTGCAGCCAAACAGCAGGAAGACTGTGATTTGACTGATGATGGTTGTGGTGATGATGACCACACCTCTTATGTCTTATTTCTCTTCGTTCACAAACTTCCAGCTGGTTAGGCCGGGCTGCCTCCATACATGTAATTTACAGTAAAACTGAAGGAAAACTGCTGACATTAGAGTTCTTCCATGAAGCAGGAACTTTGACAGACAGGTGAGAAATCAGCCTTTTCAAATGACCACAGCTGAGAAAGAAACACAAGCTACACAAAGAGAAATACTCCACCATGACGTTAACTCTCATTCATCAGCCAACATGGTCAAAGTCCTAGAATTGCCCACTGTCTTTCATGGCAGAGTTTGAAAGTAAAACATGTTGACAAATTTAAAAGTTGAAGCCTTTTTGGTCAAACCTGAAACGAAACAACATGCACAACATCATGCTATAACGCTCAGCGTATGTGTTGTGAATAACTCAGTTAAAACTACGCCAAACTGTAGCCCAATATCTGTAAAACTGCCTGGAAACATTCAGCAGAACACCCGCGTGCCGTTTTTTGTTCCATTTTATTTTGAAAGGCCGTTCTCTGTTTCCGTTCAACCTGTGTCAGTGTTCAATTAATAAAAAAGGCCGTCTAGGCCCTCCTCTTTCGATTGACACCTCATTTGACCAACTGGGTTCAAGTATCGACTGTCCAGAGCCAATAATATATGAGAAGTGACCAACTTCCTGTTTCCGTCATCCTGGGTTTGATTGACTGTAGAATCGGCCAATCAGCTCCGAGCTTTRTTCTGATGCCACAGCTGTGTAGCCAATCACCGTACCTTTCATTTGGTGTATATATTGAGGGGGTGGGAACTTTGTTAGTGATGGACATGCTAAAAACGGAGTAGGTCGCCATATTTAGGCAGTATTTCTACGCTACCGAAGCTATACGCTACCGGTCGGCCATTTTGAGTCGCTAATTTCGTCATATTTGAGGACAAATATGCATCAAATGTGAGTGAAAAACAAATATTTTTTCACTGCTGGTGGTTTTATAAGCTGTGTGGAATGTTAATGCTCTGAAAGATATAAGGATATATTTGTTTATTCTTGTGGTTTGGCTGTTATTGGTGAAAATTTGGCTGAATTTACAGCGTTGGTGTAAATATTTCTGAACATTAATATATATATTTTAATTTAATCATGCTGTGAGTAAATATGGATGGTAGAATGTGTTTTGTKGGGTTTTATCTTTAATTTGAGCCCAGAGTGAAGTCTCTGTGTTGAAGTATTTATAAATTACAGTGTTTTAGACAAACTGTACAGTYTGBACATACTGTACATGTGTACAAATATGCAAATGAAAATGCTGGATTGTACTATGTCTCAAATATTCATATTTTATGCTACTGTTACCAAATTTGAACTGGTAATAGTTGAGAATTAATATTTTAGCCCAGTAAAATTTGTTTGATAATATCTCATTCCCTTCATATTCTGTAATACTTTATTAATAAAAATATATAAATTTAGGGAGAAAACTCTTGATTTTTGTGTATTTTACTTCAATATACTAAATACTWGTTACAGTTACAAAGAATATGACTGCTGAAGTTAAAAATTCAGATTATTAGCTTTAAAAAGAGACCAAGCTTGTGAATTTACTCTAAAGAGTTCAAAAGCAGTACTTCATTTAATTTGTGTACTTTAAGGTGTTTTATGGTATTTTATGTCCGAAGGTTAAACAGGGTTGAATGGCTGTGGTGGCCATCTTTAAATGGGGGGTCTCTGAAAGATAATCTGTTTTAGAGGTTAATCTAAGGATTATTTAAAGTTTTATTAAGTTTTAACCTTGGTTTAACAGTGGGCCAAAATGGTGCAGTTTCTGCCTTTAATTCAAAAAGCTTTTAAGACGTTTCACTGTTATTAAAGAAAGAGTTTATTCAAATGAAAAGAAAGTTTTAAACAATCATTGTTGGAGGATCTCAGCTAAGTTTTAGCTCATTATCTGTAAAACTGAGTTTGTGAAGACWTATTTCACGGTGGTTTAGGAAGCCTACGCAGGTCGCAGCCTATGTGGGTTGCAACCCGACTTGAGACACAGCCAGATGTTTTGCTAACAGCACGGACATGCACACAGTCATACACCAAGAAGGTGGGTGTTAAAGTTAATAAATGCATGGTTAGCACACATTTAGTGCCTGATATCATCTGTAAGAACTCCACACAGCCTCTGTTTCATGTGATGCTCCAGCATCAGCAAACCTATCATTAAATGCTAACCTGATAGGTCAAAAGAAAAGAGAAACAGGAAGTAAAAACAGCAGAGCTAGATGAACTAATCATGTCACAGTTTGGTGCCTCACCTGCCAGCTTCACTTCACACAGGTGAGATGATAACAGGCAGTTTCTCCTGTCATTATGGGAACTGAACACCACTGAGCTGACTCCAGCTCTGACAGTACAATGTGTTTAAGGCACTTATCTGAGGTCAACATGTAAAACGGCCACATCACATTTGGCTGAAAGCTTCACAAACTATCCACTAACTGTGAAAATGTTCCAACAATTTAGGCAATTTTCACCAGCTATTATTTTAAAACACAGAAAAGTTTCATTTACGTCCTGCAAAACACATGTTCAACACTAAATGTGCACTTACACTTTTACAACACTGGACTGAACGCACTTCAAGGAAGAAAAAAAGTTGAATTAACTTTATTTGTATGGATTTTTTTTAGGTCAAAGCAAACCGATGTGCAGAGACTTACATTATTACTGCAGACCTGAGTTATAAAGTAACTAAGTACAAATACTTCTTTACTATACTTACGTAGAATTTTTGGGTATCTGTACTTTACTTGAGTAATTATTTTTCAGCCTTCTTTTTACTTCTACTTCTTACATTTTTACACAGTTACCTGTACTTTCTACTTATTACATTTTTAAAAAAGGTAAGAAATATAAAGTCGTTACTCTTATTTTATTACAGCTTGTTGTTAAAAATATTATCCTCCTGGATAGAGTGAATTTAATTGTGGTTGGATGAGAAGTATACATACATACATACATAC
>NW_013952780.1:525066-528875 GCF_001266775.1 Austrofundulus limnaeus
CAAAATTAGCACAGAAACAGTACTATATAACATTTTAGACACATTCTAGACAGTTTATCAGCTAAAAAAGTTAATTTAGGGGTAAGTTACTCTTTAAAGAACCCGAGGTTTGGACAGGACTGTTGGAGCGGGGGGCTCTGCCTGCACCGGGCCAGGGGGAGCAGAGTATCAGAGAACAGAGCCGTCTGAACGCAGCTCGTCTTTAAAAGCTTTCTTGGCTCTTCGGATCGTGGTTATTGTCTGCGGTGAACCACCAGCTGTTTGACTACTTGTGTCATGTTCTTTGTGCACAAATATGTCTTTATTTCTAATATCTGTTTAGTTAAGACCTCGTAAAGTACTTCTGATGCCACGTTGTATCGTTTAGTAACACAATATGTGCACTTTTTAAGGTTTCGGTTTGTTCTGTTCTGCACCTGGGCTAAAGCTAGAAACAAAATAAATGATTTAATCTGACTGGTAGCTTTTAAGTTTTAGCATGGAAGTGGAAAAAATACACAACTAAATGAAGCGAACGACATCAAACTGTTGTTTTTAATCCACGTTTGTGTTTGTTGTGAATATAATCCATCATTAAAAAGACTTGTGCATCAAAATTAACCTTTTAAATAAGTCAAGGCCCGGTCACAGACACAACTTATATTTGTTTCATGTCCAAATTACTAATACAAGTTATATTAGATTACAGTATGTATACGTAAAATATGCTTCCAGTTGAGTTTATTTAATTCCATTTTCAACAAAGATGTCTTAAAAATGTTCATAAGTTGTGTAAAATCTTATAGTGTGACAGGAACAAAAGGTCTTTTTAATCTTGTTTTCCTATCCTAGATTACACCACTTAATCTGTAAAGATTCAGACTATAATCTAGTCTTTTATATGCATTTTATTGTATCACCATAATTCCTGCCAGAGCTAAAATCTTTTTAAAGTTTTGCCTGTTTTGAGCCGACACAAGTTTATTTTATTTACACAAACATTTTCTTTTTCAGGTTTTATTGTACAGAAATACACTGTAAAAAGCTAAATGAAAACTTACCTAAAAGTAGAAACCAGTTTACTCAGACTCAGGTGCTCCTCTTTATCAGATCAGGATTTATTGTTTTTAGAGGTAAAACCGGATTAAGATTCTGGTTTTTTCRTCCTGAAATGCAGCTTTTGAAAAGTTTTCTTTTATCCGTCATCACACGACTGAATATTTGTGGCGAAAGGAATGCCGTCGTTGTCAGCCTCGGCTAACACAACAACGGTTGAGCATGCACAGCTCAGCTCTCCACCACGAGTCTTTTACAGCGACCCGTTTCCTTCGTGTCACATGAATGTTTCTAATATAACCAGTCAAATGTGGAGCAGATGATCCTCTGCAAAACACCAAGCCTTGTGTGTACACAATACCATGGAGTGCAACTTAAAAACAGTACACAACCACCGTGACTGACTGTTTTAAAGACGAGGGCACATGCAGGGGTCAGATTTCTCCTCTCAAACTTGATTAAATACAACAAAGCTGATGCAAAACTCACTGATAACTGAGGTTATCAGATGAAGTAACAAAATAAAACTCATCCTCTAAAGTATGCAGTTGGATTGTTTAATAAAAATTAACCTCAGCCTAAACTGTCACTCAGTCCTGGGAACAGCTCTACCGCCCCCTGCTGGCCGCTACATGAACTGCTCCCACATGCAGACAGGACCCCTTGTTGTCATTTTAAACTCTGAGGGATCTGATTTCCTGGAGTCCATCGCTTGGACATAAGTGGAGACATGAAATCAGCCAGGACGTGGCTCCTCATCGCTGCTCGTTTTGGGTGAAGGCCCAGAAAAACGAGCCGCAGAGGTTGTGAGAAAACGTCAGAGAGCATCATGTGAGCTCATTAGCCAATAATAGAGGGCAGAAGGAGAGACAAAGACAAAGTAAAAGAGAGCTAGGAACCAGAGGGGGGCAACGAGAAAGAAAATACAGAAAGCACATCTGCCAGAAGGAATGATGAGCTTGTTAGTGGTTTGCAAACCAGATGAGACATTTTAACTAATTTGATTGTTTGTGAAAGAAATCATTCTGATCAAAACCCAAATTGCTGCCAAGTGCAGGCCTGGTGYGTGTCTGTGTAATGCAGGCTGACGTGCTGGGAGGAAGAGGAGCGAGGCTGCAGAGCKGGGAGGCACACATGGGGGACGTTAGCCCTCACCCCTCTGACTTCAAACACATGAAAGTGTAAAAACGGGCCGTTTTACCGGCTAAAACARCTAACGACAGGATTACAGGAAGTCCGCAAAGCACCCTTCAGTCGCTGCAGTTTACTTCAACTGAAACACATTCAGGCTAAAGCTGCGAGCTGCTTAAAAAGTGATAACAACACTGAAGCCGTGAAGTTTCCATTTTACTTTAGCCCAAGAGGCGGAGCTTGTGTAACCTGCCACAGAGAACACAACAGGTGAAATAACACAATTATCTAAAGCTATTTCTGTAATCCTAATAAAGTTCTGCTGTACAACAACATCCCATTTCTCCTTTAGTATATTTACACTTTAACCCACTAACATACAAGTATGTCTTTGTGCAATTGATGCATTATAGCCTAATCTTTAAACCTCAAACGTGTGTTAATTCTGTTGCAGCAGACTAATCTTTTTGTTTACGTTTGAAAACAGCTGAAGATCTGAAAACAGGTCAATAATGGTGACAAGATCACCAGGAACACTTTGGATGCACTGATATGCATTTATGCCCTGTTTAAGTGTGTATGTAAAAGTACTTTTATTCCTGCAGGAACTAAAACGGTTACATTTTCATCACATTTCTCTTTCCTGTAAAAGTAAAAGTTTTTGATTACACTTGTAGGAAGCAGCTGTCACACTATGATCATTATTTAGTTTTGAAATGACCAACCACTGATTTAAACAACTTTTGAGTCACGTTTTGATGTAAAACAACAACATTGTTTTTATTTTTCACCACAACTTTGTGGCCAAAGCGCTCTGGAATTGTTCAACTATTCACACAAACATACGACAAATTCAGTCAAGCTGCCAGGCAAGACGCAGAATTGTGGGATAAGAAAATAAAAAGGTCAGTTGTGTACTAAATAAGTCGTCATCACCACTTAATACTTAAATATTAGTATTTATAAGAAATACTAGAGGTGTGATTTAAAAGCTGTAATAAATAAAACGTACATGCAGGATGTACAGAAGTGGAAAGCAACACAAACCTGATTAAAGGTTTTAAAGTGAAGCTCCTTGAAGATGGCGTCCCGTTCCTCCACATCCATCCAGCCTGTGGCCCTGAGCTCCATCACCAGCTGGTCCCGGTCTGCAGGGCTGAGCCAGTGGGAGTCTGACGACTGGGGACCATTAAACCCAACATTAACATTAACTGACRGACAACATGTCAGCCTTTTTGTCTCTCATATCATTATAATGTATCAAACCTGGTGCTGTTCATGCTTTGTCCGCTAGGTGGGAGTGCAACACCAAAAACAATCACCTGTCGTTGCTCCAAACATCAAACCATATTTGTTTTTAAACCCTACATGTATTAATTCTAAAAATATATTCCTTAAATTCTTTATTTTTTTTGTTACAACTCATGAAAAATAACTAACAATTACCATACGTTTTTAACACGTGGAAAAATTAAAGGAAAATTTTGAGAATGGTCAGTTTTTTGTAGTAGTAGTCAGTGTGTATTGTCAATACAATGCACACTATTGTGATTCGTTTCCCATCCAAGTCGTCTCAACTTTGCCATGCTTCTCCTCCTGCATACTTTGTCCTAGAGCTGCCATTGTAATTTATATCTGTAAAG
>NW_013952780.1:529497-530845 GCF_001266775.1 Austrofundulus limnaeus
AGGTCCTGTGCCAAATGATGGCTATGCCTTTTGGTGCCTGTACAACTTGTAGTTTTTGAAATATTAATGCTGCAATGACATGCTACATGGCAATGCACACTTGTTTTTACATCGTAAAAACCCATGTCTAGTTCTTTATTCATTTCATTTGTAACACAAATTAAGAAAAAAATCATGCAATCAAAATAAAATGAAAGGCAGAAGAAGAATAAATCTTATATCTGCCTCCTTTTTAGAACCAAAATATGTTCAAAAGAAAAGTAAAACACAACAAAATCAAAACAATTTAAAACACTTCAAAATTTACTAAAAACAAAATGAATTCACTTATAAATCTCCATATTTCATCAGAATACTATTTTTTATCATTCTCTTCAATATGTACATATTCAATAAGTGCATAATATGTAAATTTGACTTTTATTGTGACTGTTTAAAAAAAAGAAAAGAAAAAGAAGAGTTGTATTTTAGTTTCTGAAGAACTGAATATGACACACACTGAATGCGACAGACATTAAGAGAGGCGCTGGATTTTCTTCACACTTTTCACGATACAACACTGATACAACACTGATACAACACTGATACAACACTGATACAACACTGATACAACACTGATACACAACATTTCACAGCCGGAACGTGTTGCTAATGCTAAAGACCCCGCAGCAGGACTCACCATTTTAGACGAGCTGTACCGGGGAAGGACAGGTTTCCTCAGGCTGCTCGTCCTCCGGATAAACATTAACCCAAACATAGTTTAACTTTATTCTCCACAACCTGCTTCCTCTCCCGTTTGTCCTCTGGCCCTGTTGTCACGCTTCTCCATAGGTGTCTATGTCACTGCCTGAATAAAATTAAGCTGTTCAAAGCTTATTTAAAAAAAATACTCATCTGAATAACACTGAGATCTCTTTAATTCTTTCAAAAATATTATTTTTAATATTTGCTTCAGAATAAAAACTATTTTTTTTTGTTTTATATGTTTGCTCCAGAGCCGCAGTCTTGAAATCCTGGGGCGGGGGTCCGAGCCCAACTTGTTTACTGTGGTATGGAGAGCCGTTTTATTCAAAATACAACCAATAAATAAATAATGTAATTAAAAAATATTAATAGAAAAACAAAATTAATATATTATAATTCATTTTTAGCATTTCTTTATATTATTTATTTGATATTGTAGTTTTATTTTGAGCCACTTTTATTTTGTAAAGCTACTTTACATATAGCAGGGACTTTTATTTTGAACTCCCTTTTTATTTCATGCCGTTTTACTATTTCAGGCTGTTTTACCATTTCATGGCGTTTAATTTCATGGCGTTTAATTTCATGGCGTTTAATTTCATGG
>NW_013952780.1:532289-533968 GCF_001266775.1 Austrofundulus limnaeus
ATTTCATGGCGTTTAATTTCATGGCGTTTAATTTCATGGCGTTTAATTCCATGGTCCAATATGCAAATGAGGGGGCGGAGTTCTCACTGAGGTTTGAGATTCAGGAAATGATGTTTAGATTTTTTTCTTCATTCTGCCACCTTTCATTTCATTATGTTTGTGTTTTTTATTGTATATAAATTGTTTCGTTTTTTTTTTAAAAGAAATGAATAAAGTTATAAATAAATAAATGTTTCACCTCTGCCTGGCCTTTCTTCATTAATAAACGTTAATTTTTATGAATAAAACACAGACATAAGTCCATAAATGAGTTGAATGACGTCACTCTGTGATTATAAAAGCTTTGCAGAGATATTTATGGTGGCTTTTGGTCAAATAGCCCTGATTTTATCACTCAGATTAAAAATAGTGATATTTTTCGGGTAGGTCAGAGCTTTTTTGGCTAAGCCGAATTGTTAAACATCTTTCCAAATGTAAGGTTTTCAAGTTTTCTGCAGCTAGGCCCTTCCTGTCTCAAGTTATGGCTAAAATGGTCTGTTTTCAAGTGGAGTTCAACTGCAGAGGACTATACACTTAATGACTCTGTAGCTACAGTTTTAAGTTTAGCATTTAATTACAGCTTTTCTACTTTAAGGATGTAGCTTCAGTGTTGTTCATTTTAGCTACTGTTTTGCTAACTTTAGCTTTAGGATACAGTTCAGAAAASTTTTATCTACTTTTGGTTTGACTGGTTCAGTTTTTTGTTGTTCTGCTRATGTTTCGATTAAGTGCATATTCTGATTGTTTTCATTTTACTCAATGTCTCTTCTATTGTTTTAACTTAAACATTTAAAACAAACGACATCAGTCATCAACACTCAGCACACAAACGGCAAGTTTGCAGAAAATGAATTTTTTCTTGTTTTTCAAATCACAACCCTTCAAATATTTTATTTCAAACACCTACAACACAGGTCGATTAGACATTTCTAAAATCGTCCCATCCTTCTTGAAATCTGACCAGTTTTCAGTCCTGATGCTCGTGTTCCTGTCCAGGTAGGAGCCATCGCATGTTGTCTGCTCTTAGGACGGCGTAGAGCATGAACCCAGTGATGAAGAGGATGGAGAAGACCAGGAGCCAGTCAATGCCCTTTACTGGGACACTGGGGAGGGGTCCGAGGCGGTCTTCATCTGTCACATTTCTATAGGGGACAGCTTCAAACCCTGAAAACAGTTTAATTTATTTTAGTTTTGTAGCATTTAAAATGTGTTATATTTAAGCTTTCGCACTACATCATCATTTCATACGATGTTCAAACAAAAGGTCAGGTGACTGGTTTTTAAATATTCTTGAAGTCGGCGTGATGTCATTCAGTCATGTGATTTCAACTTGCATTTTTTATGGAGGAAAACTCATGAGACTGTTACAAADTGTTAAAAGTAGAGACTTCAAACTATACAGCAGTTTTTAAATCGTGTTGTTTGAGAGAAGAAAACCAGAGTTACGATAAATAACGTTACGTTTTTCTGAAAATGAGCAGGAAACACGGTAATCTCGTGGAAAAAACACAGCTGTCCATCATCAGTCTCATCTTTCTCTTAAACCAAACAAATATAACCCCTCAGACCTCCTTTATAACTGAGGCTCAAACTTATCTGACCAGCAGTAAAAAATCTACAGGAAGAAGAAAATAAAAAGA
>NW_013952780.1:533978-540333 GCF_001266775.1 Austrofundulus limnaeus
TTTTATAGTTAGTGTGTAGTTTTGAATGTTTACTCTTCATTTTAGCCAATTTTAGTGTTTTAAATCAAAACAATGAGGCAATTCTTTTAAAACAAGGAGAAGCACAGAGGTCTGCAGAGGCAGAACAAAAACTCAAAAAAAAACTATTTTATCTCTGGATGTATTTTTACATGAGAAGTGCAGTCCTACAGCAACTTTTCACCATTTTTCCTATTTTCCACATAGAGGAACTCATATTTTCCCCCAAACCAATATGTCAGCCTCCGTCTACAACATGGTCACATGACACTTTGAGAATTGCTTCAGCAAACCATTTTAAAGACAAAAGATTAAATTAATACAGCCCTTTAAATGATAATCTACTGAACCTTCTTACATATTTATGAAATAACAAATTACAATTCCATTTACAGAAAGTTCTGTGTTAAACTCTGCACCCATGAGCATAAAGAACACAGTAAGTATTAAATGATGGACCTGTCTGGTTGGTGATGAAGGAGGTGAGCGTCTCCAGACTTCTGTCTGTGTGGTTGAAGCGAGCCATGGGTTTGGCCCCCTGGAACAGCAGGATGTTAGGGACCGCCACGGTCCCAAACCTGGTGGAGAGACTGGTGAAAGGAACAGAAAAATGACAAATATCAACATCTTTTTACACAACGTGTTACACTGCTTAATTCTTCTTAGCATCGTTTGTGTGGAGCAGGAGCTCACGGTACAACGACGCCATCACAGTGTTTCAGAAATAACCTGCAGCATTGATGTTAGCATTCACCTGCTGTGCTGCGAGGCATCCAGAGCCAGGAAGTGCATGCTGGGAAAGACACGAGGCAGGGCGTTGAAGTGAGGCGCCAGGTTGGCTGAGAACTGGCACCAAGCTGTGAAGAAGAGGACCACGGAGCACTCTGTGCTGTTGGCGTTAAGGAACTCCATCAGGTCCTTAGGAGAAAGATGAAAGATTCATTATCAAAGAAATGATCACTGTTTATATTGTCAGGGGTCTGCAACCTGCGGCTCCGGGGCCACATGTGGCTCTTTGGTCCCTCTGCAGTGGCTCTTTGAAACTGTGACCAAATATAACAGATTTTATTTTACTTTTTGGTTTTTATACTCGCAACACTAATAAATTGTGTGCAAATATATGATCAGTACTACTAATACAAAAATACTAATACAAAAACACTAATATAAAAAGTAAAACATGTTAGCTCATGCTAGCCTGTTTTCAACGATAAACGATTCTCGATTCTACCTAAATAATAGGGGTGTAAGAAAATATCGATACACTGAAATATCGCGATATTTCATTTCCTGATACTGTATCGATATTCTAAAGCCCTGTATCGATTTTTTATTAAGGTTTAAAATGTCAACTTTCCTGCCAGCCGTTCATTTTTATGTTGTAGTTCAGCCTCTGACCACTAGTTGGCAGCAGTGAGCCAGACATTTGGCTCCTCTACCTCTTGAGCAAAGCAGAACAGCTAAACGTATCAAAAGTATGTCTATGTAATATTAGAATTTTCTGAGACAATGAATTTTGATTTTTCGTTTTGTTTTTTGAGTTTTTTCCGAGTAAGAGGTTTTTATTTAATAGTATTTTTGGACCCAAAAAAATCACAATATATCGCGTTGTTTACAGTATTGAAATATATCGGGATATATCGGGATATATCGGGATATATCGGGATATATTGGGATATATCGGGATATTTTGGGATATATCGGGATATATCGGGATATATCGGGATATATCGGGATATATCATATCGTGACCCCTCTGTCATGATATATATCGTATCGCTAAGTTCTTGCCACAGAGCCCTACTAAATAATCCAACTTCTTTCTATAATCTTTCTCTCAAATCCATCAGGGTTATCTTTAAACACCTTTAGTTCTACATAAAAATAAAAATTAGAAAAAAATAGTTCAGCTGAACTAGTATTTTTTAATTTTTTTATAAACTATAGTCAGTATTTTTCTTGTGCATGATTATGTTTTTCTTTTTCTTCAGTCCTGAAGTGTAAAAATAATAATAATGTCACCTCCACTGGCCGTAAAGTTTCACGAAAAGGCCTCAAAAAGGCCCACGGACCACCAGTTGATAATCACAGTTGTAGCTTATTTTGTGTCTCTGGACATATTTTATTAGTGAGTTGAGGCGCAGAAATGTCTCTTTTGATTGTAAASGYTGCAGACCCCTGTACTAGCTGGTCACTTTGTAAACTAAGCTGTTGTTAAACACTGAAGTCGTACTAATGTTTCCATGAATTTAGATGGTGACTAACTTGTAAAAATAATTAATTGCAATTTGATTTCTACAGAGGTTTGTCCAAAACCGTGCCATAAATGAAGTGATGTACAGAGAGCTTCACACCAMAGGATGCACAGACCCAGAGTTTAGCTCTAACACAGGTACCTGTGAAGCGTTGAGGACCTGCACTGTGAACTTTTCCACTCCTGTTGTGTTCCTCTTGTCACAGCTCACTTTGTAAGTCTTAGAGGTTTCTGTGGCGTTCTGCTCCTCAGCTGCTGCGTCTGCAGACACCACCTCCAGACCAACCTGAAGGTAAACAAACAATCACTGAATGTTGCAACAATAAAACTTAAAAACAGGAAATGTTAGAGCACACACACACACAGCAGAGAAACTGAAGACGTTATTGTGTTTACAACTGAACCTGCTGTGCTGTTTGTGACTCCTGCTCTTCTACAGGTGAGTCACACYGAGCACTGCTCTCATCACAAGGAGGCGAGAAGCTGGCCTGGATCTCCTTCCCGTTCTTTGGAAACAGATGTGCAACCTCAGACGGATGAATCGTAGTTTCTGTCCCCATCACAGCATCTGCGATCTCCGCTCGTTTGAACTGCCTTTTAGGCAGAGAGTCCAGGTCTCCCAGCTCCACGAACCTGGGCTTGTTCTCCAAGTCAGACACCGTGTCCTCCGCTGACTCGTCATTATCTGACCACACACAAAATAAATACAAATTTAAAGAAAGAAAGAAATGTGCACACACACACAGCTTAATAAATCAAACACACATTTTATGACACTAACAAACAATAAATACAAAACTAAAGAATAATAATATAATTAACTATAATTATCTTAGCTAGCTTGTAGTAATGTACTGGATAAATATTAAACATTACGCCACGCAGAGTAAAACACAATAAACTCAACTGTGCATTAGGTTGATCATAATTTAGCTACAAAGCTAATAGCCAACATTGTCCGTTCATTTCCTACCTTCTGCTGTCACACACAGAGCAGAAAGTAGCAAAATAAATAATAAAATAAACGATACGTGAAGTATTTCACTAAATCTTAACATTTTCTCCAAAAATACACAAAAACGACAGAAATACTCAAAATGTCACGCCATGTTTTGACGTGTTGTACCGGAACAAAAAACTATAGGTACGGGGGAAGATAATAAATGATACACCAACAGTTAGCTTCCGGTGTGGACAAGTCGCGGCTGATGTTAGCTCTTGCAGCACCAAAACGGATCAGCAGAACTATATTCATCATTTTCTACATAAAAGAAACATAAGTAAGTAAAGAAATCCGGACTGTTTGAAATGCAACTCGCAAAACAAACTGTGCGTTAGCATTTACATTAGCATCAACATAAAACTGCTAGCTAACACTTGCTAATTGTTTTTTTATTTTTATTTTATTTTAACCTTGTGGAAGCAGAATTAAACTCGAAGTGGTTTAAATATCCCGCTGTTCATCTCCAYGAACCAGAGAAACACTGGAATGGCAGTGGACGGGGCTGGACGAGATTTCTCGGCAGCCATCTTGAAAGGTTCTTGTGCGTCACTAAATGTAGAAGCACTCAGAAAAAACATTCTTTAAGCATAATTTAGAAATATAATTCAATTATATTCTGTAATGAGCCTTCAAACAAGCMTGGTCTGCATGAATAGAGGCAAATACTGGACTAGTGTATAATTATAAACAAAGTACAAAACTACATTTTAGCTGTTTTTATGTCTGTTTGGTCAAAAAAACAAAGCTTTACTTAGTGTGTGGTTCATTCCAGACTTACAAAGAGGAAATAAACTTGGAGAAAGTGAATAGCAGATCAAATACATAATTCAAATTAACATGTAGTATAAAACATAAATATTACCTCCGTCACATCGGTGTTTGTACAACAGAATATGCATGTATAAGTCTTAATCTGCACATTTGAACCTAAAGTCACAGCAGTGAAGCCAGTTCATTCTGTTCAATAACTAAAGTGATCTGTGCGTGAATGTTAATATTTTCCCACAATGTGTTTCAGTGTTTCCTGCACGTGTTCAACAGCTGCTGCCGATTAAAGCAGCAGACTGTGGGTCTGCTGTGGACCAGCAGAACCCGGGGTCCCTCACCATAAAACAGGAAGAGGAAGAGTGCACCATCGACCCTCACGGTGACATGACATGCCAAGTAGAAGAAAAGCCTTCAAGCTGTTCGGATAAGAAGAAATGTGTTAAAGTGAAGAAAAATAAGAAGAAAGATGGAAAGATCCAGATAAAACCGAAACTCTTTCAATGTGAAGACTGTGGCAAAACAAGTCTAAACAAACACATGAGAGTCCACAGTGAACAGAAACCATTTACCTGTGATGTTTGTGGACAAACGTTTGGCCAAAAGGCCCATTTAAACACACACATGAGGATCCACACAGGAGAAAAGCCATTTCCCTGTGACGTTTGTAAAAAAAGATTTAGCCATAAGACAACTTCAGAYGCACACATGAGGATCCACACCGGAGACAAACCCTTCCCCTGTACCGTGTGTGGACAAACGTTTAGCCATAGGACGAATTTAAACGCACACGTGAGGATCCACACAGGAGACAAGCCGTTTTCATGTGACGTTTGCCAACAAAGCTTTAGYCAAAAGGCACATTTAAACACACACACGAGGATCCACACAGGGGACAAGCCGTTTTCATGTGACGTTTGTGGACAAAAGTTTAAGCAAAAGGCGTATTTAAGCTCACACACGCGAGTGCACACCGGAGACAAACCGTTCCCCTGTGATGTTTGTGGTCAAAAGTTCAGACAAAAGTCTAATTTAAACAAACACGCAAGAATCCACAAACAAAAAAACAAAACATCTACTGCGTGTTCCTAATTACTACACACTTATTTATTTTTTATGTCTGAACAGAACGGAACACCCTTCTGYCCTATAAGAYCTGTTGAAAACACTGACTCCTTTAAAAAACTACTAAAACACACCTCTTCACTCAAACATTACACTGGATACATTCAACACCTCACGACTTGAGTTTATAAACTCTGACTAACAATCATGTTTGTCTGGTCTAACCATCCCTCCACCTATAAGKSTGASAGATAAACTGATCTGCTTTTTGTTTTAAGTATTGAATGTRTACTTTGTACAGTTAATGTTATTTTTGCTTTCTCTTTAATAGTGARTGTACAGCACCTTGTGAAATCCTTTTCTATGAAAGGAGCTAAATAAACATTAATGTCAGTTTCCATCACTGAAACATCATCAGACAGTGGTCTGTGACCCACAACAGGATGCTGACGGAGGTCCTTCTCCCCGTTCCTTAACTTCAGAGGAATTGTTCTCATGGAAATGGAAGAAACACTGCCTGAGCAAAATAACTAAAGGTCACACACTAATGTTTACTTGGACTGCCTTTAGCTCTGATTACAGCACCATTGTTTGGAAGCTTCTCAGATGTCACCAGATTGGTTTCATCCAGTGTTGAACTCATTTCTCACTAAGATCTTGCATTGATGATGGTACAGTCTGACCGCTGCACAAAGCCTTCTGCAGCTTCAATTTCAGTAATAAATTTACAAATATATGAATATATGACTGCCTGATAACACCTTAACTCCTCATGATGATCATCAGTTTATCAGTAAATTATTATTGATAAGTGATCAGAACTCTGCAGCAGCTGAGTCCAGTTCTGTTTGAGTCACTTTGAGCTCTTCTGACTGAGAGGGTGGATACTTGTCTCTTTGTCTGTGTCCCTGATGAGACTGGAGACCTGTCCAGGTGTCTCTGGTGAACTAGAGACCTGTCCAGGTGTCTCTGGTGAGCTGGAGACCTGTCCAGGTGTCTCTGGTGAACTGGAGACCTGTCCGGGTGTCTCTGGTGAACTGGAGACCTGTCCAGGTGTCTCAGGTGAACTGGAGACCTATCCAGGTCTCTGGTGAACTGGAGATCTGTCCAGGTGTCTCTGGTGAACTGGAGACCTGTCCAGGTGTCTGGTGAACTGGAGATCTGTCCAGGTGTCTCTGGTGAACTGGAGATCTGTCCAGGTGTCTGGTGAACTGGAGATCTGTCCAGGTGTCTCTGGTGAACTGGAGATC
>NW_013952780.1:541333-544230 GCF_001266775.1 Austrofundulus limnaeus
TGCAGTCGACAGGTTATAAATTTACCCTCATGCTCAGAAGTGATTTCATTACGAGTTTAAAAGGAGAAAAGTTTATTGGAACAAAAATAAATACATAATACATAGTGGAAGTGTTCAGCCTAAKGTATTTTAGATAAAAACTTGTTAGTAATTACAGATCTTATCACCAGTTTTTTAGACATGAATTCTGTGAAACAACATCAGAACTGGAACCTTTGGAAGTAAATRAAGTTTAGGTTGGATTAAACTCCATCGCCCTTTTTGTTGGAGAATTATTTGATTCTGGTCAAAGCAGCAGCTCTCCGCTCCGTGTTCTGAAACAAGGCTCGGATGAGACTTTTCACCTCCAAACTGGAGAACTCCAACGCCAGTGGACCCTTCCCATCAGCCCACCTGCAGACAAGAATCAACCAATCACACAAACACACTGTAAATATTCATCTTTTGTTCTGTTTCACTTTATTCTTGATTAAGTTATTTTAAAACAAATCAATGAAGTCGTGTTTTAATGCGTCACCAGTTTTTAGTCATGAAAGGTTTCCTACCGATCAACGATCTCTTGCAGGTTTGCTCGCAGCACGATGACGAGCTCCTTGAAAGTGCTCCACTTCTTCACGTGCAGCGGCACTTCCTCCTGATACTTCTTATTCTTGCTGTCTTCAGCCAGAGGGATGAAGACCAGCGGACCCTCTTCGATGATGCTTTGGCACAGAGTGTGGAGGTGCTCCCCRTCCTCAGAGGAGATATCCTGGAGGCAGCACACAAGCTTTGATTTCATCTAACAACACCAGCTTTTTATGAATAACTTAAAAAAATTTAAATCAGGACAAACTTTCACATCTAAAAACATTGTTTATTAACAGGAAGTGATGTCAAAGGGGAATGTCTGCATGTAAATATTAAAAAAATAATGTTACCAGTTATTTGAATATTTGAGATGAATTACAGTCATCCTATTTATGTTATCATTTTTAAGATTTCTGACAGATTGATTTAAGACATTTTAAGGCTAATTAAGGCCTTATTTAAGAGTTAAGKACCTGCAGGAACCCTGGATTACCACAGTCCCTTTTATTTCTGTCTAAAATGGGGCCTACATTAATGTAGACTTAAAAAAATAAAACAAAAGTTTGAAGACAAACCTCAAGCATCATGATTTTGTTGATAATTTCTGAAACGGCAGTGTTCAGGAGATTGCCCATGGCTTTACAGTAGATGCTGACAGGCAGGACATCCTGCCACACTGTCCCCAGCTGTCTCAGCTGGTGGTTGACCTGTGGTCAGACAAACATCACTGAGTGACAATTAGAGCTGCAGAGTGTTCTATTGAATCAACAGGGTCTTTTCATAAAATGAAGGAGTTTTTAAATAATATGCTAAATAAAAAAAGAAGCACATCATAAATATTTATGTGTTAAAGTGAAGCGTGTTTTCTCACCTGTCTCACTGCCTTGCTGGCTGCAGTGTAGTTGTGTTCATCATCCAGGTTGCAGAAGTTGTGAGCAGTGGACAGCCTCTCCAGCAGATCAGCTCTCTGGATGTTGAGCTGTGCTAAGAAGCACTGAGCRCCTACACGTGATGACAGGAGACCAGCTTCTTGTTTCTCAGGGCTACAGACAGTTAGTTAAACAAATCGATGACGTGAGCCAACCTAGCTTCCTGAATCCAGGCACCATGTCGACAAACGTTGCAACACCTTCTCCCAGGGTCTGTGGAAGGTGGGCTCTGACGTGGTGACCCAAGGTGAGCAGGTGGTGTGCCAAATACATGCAGTTGTTGTGCTGGATGGCAGCTAACTGAGGYAACTTCAGACTTTCCCTGATTAAAGTACAAACAGAGTTTATCCACACATTGTGCACATTTGTAATGTTGTGTGTTGACAGTCTTACTTGTGGTATGTAGGCACAACGTCACAGAACAGCTGGAAAATGTTCCTGACTGTGAAGAAAAGCTGTAAGGCACTGAAAAAAACAGCATCAGTCAGGTTTGATCTGTACGTTTCTACATGACATCAGATGTCAGTGATGAAGGACGTACCACTGTGGGGAGCTGCTGACAGCTTCACACAGGGTGTTGTGTGCCAGCTCCATCAGCTGCTGCACACACTCACTGATCCGACAGGCTGGCAGGCGCAGGCTGGAAGCACACAGCTGCTGGGAGTTCTCCAGCACCAGCTCCTCCACAGCTTCCTGTTTCACCTTCGCCTCAGAGCCTGGAGCAGGCAGCTTGGGAAAACGCACCTTTGAATCTGGACAAATCTAAATAGAAGAAATGTGGAGAATTATTGCTTCTAAGCAGCCAGATTAGTAATTTAAACCGAGATTATCCAAGGTTTTCTGAAAGATAAAAAAAAACTAATCCGGTCCACTGGACGGGTTCTTTAATGAAACGAGGCTTCTTCATTTACACTACATGTGTTCTGTCTCCAGTCCGATCCGGTCCGGTCCGACCTCCGCAGCAAACACACACCCATTATAACCAGTGACAGTGTTTACACTGGCGGCGGTGAGCGCACGGCGATCCGTCAAAATTAGAAACAGATCCTATTTTTGCCGGAGTCAATTTTTAACGATTACAAACAGGAAAAGACACGAGCACAACATCCGTATTTTCAAAATAAGACACTTTTAGGCTGGATTATTTGTCGGAATAATGTGGAAATTGCAGCTAAATTAATAAATATATGGATATATTTCTACACAAAGGCTGTCAGAATGTATGGTTCTGTTTGGGAAGCAGATGGAAACATGTAGCATGAAGCACATGTGTACACACATGATACTTTTATTTTGAAATCAGAAGTTTCAGAAAGACGACAGTGAGACAGTTTTAACATACAGTGGTTTGCAAAAGTATTCATACCCCTTGAACTTTTCCATATTTTGTCACATTACAAC
>NW_013952780.1:545230-547032 GCF_001266775.1 Austrofundulus limnaeus
TTGTAGTTTTGTGAAAAACACCAATTTTGATACGGCCGAAATATCACCTCATCCTAGAGCAAAAACATTTTGTCGAAAAACGTAATTTTAAATTGACGTGTTTCCATTGAGCAAATTTATTTTTGAAATTCTAATTTGTGCATTTTCATGGTGAATGGAAACGCAGCTAGTGAAATCATAACTATAAGTGAATAAAATCCTCCGTTGTAATGCTCACGTACTTTAACGGTGTTGTGCATCTTGGAGGTCATGAGTTTGCGCGCCGCCACAATTACATCTCTGCACTTCTTGCTGGCGAAGTGACAGTTGACATCTCTGGCGTATTTGAGCAGGTCTGTGGAGTCACGCTGCAGATACTCCATGTGCTTCAGGGCCTTCTCAAACTCCTCCGTTTCTTTWATCACCTTCATCAAACAAAGAAAACTCTGATCAAACCCACCTTTGATCGACAGAGAATTGTGTGTTTTTTATCCGTACGGTTATGTACTGTTCCAGCTGGCTGCTGTTGGTTGGGATGGAGTACACAAGGCACTCGTGGATGATACACTGMGACATTTCCTCCCAAATCAACTCCCCCAGGATGTTCGAGAGCTTTTTGTCTCCAATGGACACATCTGAAATAACAGAAATCTGATTCCAGCCTTCWTCTATTTTGACCAAAACAAAGAGAAACCATGTGTTCAGATGTGAAGCGGTTACCCAGCAGGTGTGAGTGCAGGGTCTTCAGCACCAGCAGTAGTTTCCTGTACACTTGTGATGGAGTGGACTGCTCCTCGTGGCTCTCACAACTCTGCAAGGCCAGGATGGTTCCAGTGCCCTGCTGCTCTGATATCCTCACCGACAGAGAGGAGTACATGACCAAAGGCTTTAACATGTTCTTCATCAGCACCTGACCTGAACAAGATGCCAACACACAGGAAGTTCTCAGCTAGGATTACAATCTGACAGTGTCACCTGACTTCATCTGTATTATCAGAATAAATATCTTGTAAAGCAAGAATGCCAAATGTATTCAAGGAAATACTAAATACTAAACAAAATAAGTTTCATTTTGGTCAACATTACTGAAGAGTTTGATCTTATGATGAAGATCTCCTTGGATGGCGAGAGCTTGCAGGACGGAGCACAACAGAGCTGAAGGTTTTGATTCATCGTCTTTACTGGGAGCATCACTCAGGACCAGTTCATCTTTCAGGAAGGACTTCTGGTTTACAGGATCTGAGGAAAAAAAGGTTAGAAACAATTCTAAACACACAAACCAACTTTTTAAAAATGGTAACATAATCCAAAATCCATTTTTTTTGAAAATAAACTCTAAATTGTGTCTTAATCTTTATATTTTCGTCTGTCCTCCTGCTGCCCTCTATGGCCTGCAACCTTTATAATCAAAAGAGACATGTCTGCTCCTCGGCTCACTAATAAAATGTGTCCAGAACCGCAAAATAAGCTACAACTGTGATTATCAACTGCTGGTCCGTGGGCCTTTTCAAGGTCTTTTCGTGAACCTTTACGGCCAGTGGAGGTGACATTATAAAACTAAGAAATATATTGTGAATTTTATTATTAATTATTATTTTTACACTAATGACTGAAGAAAAAACATACATAAATAAGAAAAATACTGACTATAGTTTATTAAAAAATACATAAAAACTAGTTCAGCTGAACTATTTTTTTTATTTTTATTTTTATGAAGAACTAAAGATGTTTAAAGATAACCCTGATGGATTTGAGAGAAAGATTATAGAAAGAAGTTGGATTATTTAGGTAGAAAACAGGCTAGCATGAGCTAACATGTTTTA
>NW_013952781.1:0-1352 GCF_001266775.1 Austrofundulus limnaeus
CAGGTTTATTTTATTTTGTCCAGATGTAGTTGACGTGGTCCAGGTTGAGTTTCTGTAGTGCAGATGTAGTTATTGTGGTCCAGATATATTTTCATCAGTCTAAATGTAGTTGATGTGGTCCAGGTATAGTTTCTGAAGTCCAGATGTAGTTAATGTGGTCCAGGTGTAGTTTCTGTAGTCCAGATGCTGTTAACATGGTCCAGGTGTTGTTTTTATAGTCCAGATGTAGTTAATGTTGTCCATGTGTATTTAATGTGTTCCAGGTACAGTTTAGGGTAGTCCTTATGTAGTTAACATGGTCCAGGAGTAGTTTCTGCAGTCCATTTGTAGTTAATGTGGTCCAGGCATAGTTTCTGTTGTACAGATGTAGTTGGTGTGGTCCAGATATTGTTAATGCGGTCCAGATGTAGTTAATGTGTTCCAGGTGTAGTTTCTGTAGTCCAGATGTATTTAAAATGTTCCAGATGTAGTTTTTGTAGTCCAGATGTAGTTAATGTGTTCCAGCGTTACTTTCTGTTGTCCAGATGTTGTTGATGTGGTCCAGGTGTTTTTAATGTGGTCCAGATGTAGTTTATTTGCTCCAGGTATAGTTTCTGTTGTCCAGATGTAGTTACTGTAGCCCTAACCTGCCCTGCTTGATAGAGTGCCTGAAAAAGTTAGAGCAGGACAAGGGCAAGTACCACATTCTATACCACACACTGTACCCAGGTGAGGCCACTCCTAGTCTGTATGGTTTTCCCAAAATTCACAAACAGGATGTATGGGTAAGATCTATTGTTAGCATGATCAACTCTGTCACTTACAATGTTTCCAAATATCTAGCGTCAGTACTTGGTCCTTTAGTTGGCAGCTCAGAACATCACATACAGAACACCATGGACTTTGTGAACAAGGTGAGGGATGTCATCATGGAGATGGATGAAACTATGGTCTCCTTTGATGTCACATCACTCTTTATGTGTGTTCCTGCTATGGCGGTGGATGTGGTCTATGTAAGATTAAAATCAGACACCATTCAGCAGCAGAACCACTCTTTCCATAGAACAACTGTGTCAACTTCTGAAACTGTGCCTGGAATTAACCTATTTCTTATATGGCGGGCAATACTATAGGCAGAAGCATGGGTGTGCTATGGGCTTCCCCAGTTTTCCCTATTGTTGCAAACCTGTACATGGAGGAGGTGGAAAAGAGAGCTCTGATGCCCTTTACAGGGACACCACCAAGCCATTGGTTCAGGTATGTTGATGGCACCTGGCTTAAATTTAAATCCAGTTGTCCTCCTCCTACAACGCTGTTATTGCAAGTATGACTCAGCCCCCTTTTAGCAAAAGGTGTGAATCAGGGCCCCAATG
>NW_013952781.1:2352-3350 GCF_001266775.1 Austrofundulus limnaeus
AGCGCCCAGCCCCAGACCCCGGGAACCCCCCAGCATGCCGGCGGCTAGCCGCACACCCCACTGGGGGACCGAGTAGTATAGATGTTGTATTACTACAAGAAATTCGTAAACTAAATTCAACTGTAGATGATCTTAAGTCTCCTGAGTTTCCTAACGTATTCTCAGCCTGTTATAATTCAAGACAAAGATGGATAGCAATATTAATACATAAAAATATCAACTTCACAGTATTAGATACAGTTATTGACCCGAAGGGTAGATATAAAATATTAAAATTTTCTCTATTTAGCCAAAAATACTGTATTGCAAGCATATATGGTCCAAATGTCGATAACTCATTTTTTCATGATTTCTTTTCTCATCCATCGATCCATCCATTTTCTTCCGCTAATCCAGAGTCGGGTTTGAGGCGGCAGCAGCTTCAGAAGGGAGACCCAGACCTCCCTTTCCCCAGCCACTTCTTCCAGCTCCTCTGGGGGAACCCCAAGGCGTTCCCAGGCCAGCCGAGAGACATAGTCCCTCCAGCACATCCTGGGTCTTCCTCGGGGCCTCTTCCTTGTGGGACGTGCCCGGAACACCTCACCAGGGAGGCATCCAGGAGGCATCCTTACCAGATGCCCGAGCCACCTCAACTGGTTCCTCTCGATGTGGAGGAGCAGCGKCTCTACTCTGAGTCCCTCCCGGATGACCGAGCTTCTCACCCTATCCCAAGGGAGAGCCCAGCCACCCTGTGGAGGAAACCCATTTCGGCCGCTTGTATCCGGGACCTCGTTCTTTCGGTCATGACCCAAAGCTCATGACCATAGATGAGGGTAGGAACGTAGATCGACCGGTAAATCGAGAGCTTTGCTTTTTGACTCAGCTCTCTCTTCACCATGACGGACCGGTACTGCGCCCGCTTTACAGCAGATGCTGTGCCAATCCGCCTGTCCATCTCCCGCTCCCTTCTTCCCCCATTCATGAACAAGATCCCAGATACTTAAACTCCTCCACTTGAG
>NW_013952781.1:4350-6158 GCF_001266775.1 Austrofundulus limnaeus
TGCCCCCTTTTATTATGCTAATAAATTACGAGGAATTTATGATTTAGCAATTGTCCATAACATCGACAGCATCTCACTACATATTATTTTTGGTGCAGCCCGCGCGAGGCCAGAAGAGACGCTAAACTCTGTAATAACGCACAAATAGAACATAAACCCCTCCTCATGCTCATTCCCTGAGTGTACAGTGTATCAGTTATTAAAAATGGTGGACATTTTTAATGTACACGATATCACTCTGCTCCGATAAAGGAATAAATAGACAGCCGCGACGGACGCGTCGTGACGGCCCTCTTTTCCTCTTCCCCCATCTTTCTCTCTCCACTCTCTCTCTCTCTCTCCTTTCATCTACCCTATGCGCAAATTTTTATTTTTTTTATTTAGCTAAAGACRTCAAAAAGAGACTTTATGAAAATATAAACAGAAAACCAGTTTCTAGTTTATAATAACGCGCGCTTTGAATAGTCGACAGGTTTAAGAAAATTTTGAAAAAATAACTTGTTTTCTAAACCATAAAAGTTTGTGCTCCCTTCCGCCGTGATAGCAGTAGGGAACAAACTACACCGCGTTCTAAACACGGATTAATCAACCGCTGTTTTGGAAGATGTTATCTTTAAAATAAGGATAAAAGTAAGGTGAATATTACTCTGACAGAGCTGTCCAATTTGGGAAGGTTTTTACGCGTGCCGCGCCCTTACCAGAGCGGCTTTGTGCACCTCTCCACGCTGCTGTGCGCCGAAGCAGCTTCTCACTCTACTGCATGCCAAAGCGCCTTCGTGCACCTCTCCAAGCTGCTGTGAGCCAGAGCGCCTCCGCGCGCCAGAGCAGCCTCGCCCTGCTGTCATGCGCCTCCGTGCCCCCTCCTACTTGTGTGTAGTCACACGCTGCTGTGATCCTGCTTAAGAGTTTTGCTGAAACTTAGTCAAAACAGACCTTCTTCTGAGTTTAAAAGGCGCTTACTGCTCGCAAAACGCGCTGAMTGTGATTTCACTGCGTACAGCGACATTTTAAAACAGAACTGAAGCTTGTTGAATTTCTGTTGTTGTCCAGCCGCCRAGCTGTGAATTGCTGTTTGCATTTAAAGCTGTTTAACTGTTTGCAAAGTTTTTAAGCTGTGTTTTTATTTTTATTTTATAAAGCTGTGTCATTTTTGCATGCCTGAAGCTGTGTCCTGCTGCTCAGATTAAAACAAGTCAATCGCTCAACACAGCAGCTACTGACTTCTTAAAGCCACAGTGCACAGCCTTGTTTTGACTACAAAAATCCGCCATTTTGACCCGACAGACCATCATAAGAACTACAGTTCCCTAAGAYGACGTCGTAACGTCATCACGCAGACGTAGCCCCTTCKAGGGACGTCTCCATCTGGTGGACAAGTGAAAGTACCGCAGYTGYAAGCTCATTCAGCTGAGTCAGAATACACTGCATGTATGGGGTCAAATCTGTGTCAAAATATTAAATCAGCAAATCTTGTTTAAGTTCAAATTAACCAAAATTAAGAGCTTCCTTAATACAATTAAGGTCTTTAAACAGTTGGGAAGTTGTTTTAATGTGTTGTTAAATACATTTAAATAACTTAACAATTTAAAAATATTTATATTTGATTTTTTTGGTTTGACCCTGGCTTAACAAGCAACATACATAGTTGAAAACCTTTGCTTATTTACATAAACTAAATAAACTTAGTGTAATAAGGTAACAGCAACAAAGCTTCCTTTTCACATAGGTTTATTGTTTAATATAAGCATTACACACTCAATTAAGGTATCTGATTGCTCAATCAAGCCTAACTTTGAATATTTTATTCT
>NW_013952781.1:6591-7718 GCF_001266775.1 Austrofundulus limnaeus
AAACTTGCTGTAACCAACATAAGTGAAACCCACGATGTACAGTTACAGGCAGAGAAAGATCAGAACGCACAACTTTGCGCTGAAATATCTCAAAAACAACAAGAGTTGCAAACATTAACCTCAAAAGTGGCCAAGCTAAAGACCGAACTAGCTTCTCTGAAACGTAATGCAACTAAAACAACTGATGAATATCAGCAACTCCAAACAAAGTACCAGCGTGTACAAACGGAGCTAGATCAACAAAATGAAGAACTGACAGGCCTTCAAGTAGCCTTTAGAGATCTTCAAATAGATAAGCAAACCGTTTCAGACGTGAATGCTAACCTCTATGAACAGCTTGACAAAGCCGATAGACACACCCAGACTTTGTCTGAACAACAACACACTGACAAAAGGACAATTAGTATGTTGAAGCAACAACTATCTGACCTTGACCATAAATACCACATGCTAATGCAACAGCATGACCAAGCCCAAGAGCGAATCAGAACTTTAACAAGTAAACCTCTTACCACTACCAGCTTTGATCTCTACCACAGAACAGGACCACCATCTCCAGTCACCAACCTGGTAGCCGGATCCTCTTCTTCAGATCAGGATGGTAGAYGAGAAGGAAGAGGTGAAAATTCAGGTGAGTACGTGCCGTCAATGAGAGAAGACCATAGACGCCACACTTAACCTCCTGACCCCACAGGTGGACGGTCAGGTGAGTCCGCTCCACTGACTGACAGATACCAGAGACATCACATTCAAACCTTTGACACCATAGGTGAAGGAGGACGAGACTCCTCACCTCATCAGCCAAGGTCCTACGCTTCACGTAGACCTACCTCTCATCATCTGCATAAAATAGCTTTAAACGTCCCTTGTTTTGACCCGACGCCTGGGACGTCACACTATACCAGAGCTTACTTAAACGACRTGGAATTCTTTTTAAGCAGAGATTATCCTGAAGCTACGGTCGAAGACAAGATCTACCTAATGAAGCTTACCTCTAACCGAGAGTTTGGCAAGTTCCTTGACCGTCAGATCCCTCTCACAAAGTCTGAATGGAACCGTTTGTGTGTAGCCATTGAGCAAGAGTACTCAGACTTTTCCCATCAGACAGGACTGACTTTGGCCATGAC
>NW_013952781.1:9850-21019 GCF_001266775.1 Austrofundulus limnaeus
CTTCTTTATATCGCGGGACTGGATTTATGCAGGAAGCGAGCTTGATCAGAACTTTTTCAGTCAACATGGATCTAGAAGCAGACCCCTGGTTTCCAGCTTGGAGCTGACCCAAGCCGCTCCGAGGTGTTAGTTTGTACCCACAAGGGACCGTTCTGAAATCGGCGACATCGCTGACCCAGCTTCGATCAAGCTCCGGTACCCTGGGACAACCTTAAAAGCATCTGAAGTGGTAGGACAGATATTCTTTCTCTGTGACGGTGTGCTCAGCGGAGTGGTGGTGAAGTTTCTGGATCATTAAGTTGGTATTGAAGAAGGCTTTGGCAAGTTCCTTTCCCAAATAATTCAAGTCCCCTCTTAAATCGATGAATTAACACTTYCTTTATTAWTCTTTAAGTTTCTTCTAATTCTTGCCAGTGTAGATTAGTTAAGTGGTTCAGTTAGAATGATGCTAAAGATGATTAAAGGGTGATAGTGATGCTTATTGTTAAACTTCAAAGTCTTGATAATAACGGTTTCTGTCTGCCCAAATAATCTGTTTGTGTTGTTACCTCTGAATCAATTAATACAGGTTATATTTTGAAATTTATGTTCGTCTGTGCGTAATTTATTGGGTTTGTACTTTAAACTGGTAGAATTCACTATTCAGTATTTGAGACTGACTTAAGATCTATAAATTAATTTCCTGGATTACCAGGTGGTGCCCCCTTTTATTATGCTAATAAATTACGAGGAATTTATGATTTAGCAATTGTCCATAACATCGACAGAATCTCACTACAAGAGACGGAACTCACTWCTTCCTGAATGCCACACAGGGAGASCGGCTGATTTTCTCTCCGGAGGAACAGCTTGGCTTCGGATCTCGCCCATGAGCCAAATAGGATGAGATCTGACGGCCAGGACAGAAGCAAGCCGGCTTCTGTCCACACAGAGACTCACGTCTCATATGGGTGTTTTAYCTCCCGAGGGGAGATTTTTATTTTGAAAAGAAGGGACCGGATGACAGCTAGAATCTTTCTGGCTTGGACGGAAACAGGTGAAAGTTACCTGAAAACACCTACTCCCCAAGGACCAGAAAGCGAGCTGATAAAAGTTCCCTGGATGGTCGGAGGTGAGACAGTTCCTACCCAGGGGTGCCTTAAGAAGTCATCACCAGGTAAAGCTGACGTGTTCGGAGTGACGTGTCATGTGGAAACTAAGCGYAGAAAGGAYGTGCTAATCCGGTTGTCACATACCCTTACCAAAATAAAAGCAGAAACACTAAACTTAATTTCATCTCTTTTCTTATCCTTTCTTTGCCAGTCTTAAGTTAAAGTGCCAGTAGAATTGTTTGGTTCTTAGAAGATCGAAGCAGACGAAAGTTGCCTAAAATAACACTTTTCGCCGAGGAACAGTGAGCGGGCCGATTAAAACGTTCCCTGACTGATCGGAGGTRAAGCAGTGTCTACCCAGGGTTTGGTTAAGAAGCCAGCAACAGGTAACGCTGTCGTGTTCCGGGTGACGTGTCATGTGGAGATCTCAGCGCAGAGAGGACGTGCTGATCTGGTTGTAACACACTTAACAAAATAGGAGTAGTGAAACACTAACCTTATTTTCATCCTTTCCTCTMTTCTTTATTTGCCAAAACTTAAGCTAAAGAGTGCCAGTAAATTGGTTGTTAACATCAGAACTAATGTTTACTGTTCTATGTATAAGTAATCTRAGTTTTAATGTGAACTGAAATTCGGAAGTGAGTTTTATATCATTTAACTCTGAAGCTTGTTATAGGAAAACCCACAATCAGGTGTAACTTATGACCTGTTCAATTTGTGTAAATAAATRATTGCATAATATTTTATGAATCAACTTGAACTCGTCTGACGTTCACTCATTGTGTCACTTTTCACTTTGCACAGTCAAAATATTAAAGTAATGAGAAAAACCTTGGTAAAAATTTGTCTCATAACTTTGTTATGAGAAGATGTCGAGAGGCTTATTTAACATAAGTCACTCCCCTACAGTGCCATTAGCCACTTCAGCTCTCACCGCTTGAAGCTCTCCTTTAATAAGAGTAAACTCTTCAGCCAAAGCCGCTTTTATTTTGGGTTTGATCACAGCTGAGAGATCGTTTTTATAGCGGCAAGAATGTCAGACTTCAAAGARAGTGYGTCCACCTTGCTGCGGGAGGGAGAGGAGGGCGCCGAAACTCCGGTTTTAGCTGCTGTCTGCTCCAATGCCTAGCAGCTGTCAAGTTGGAATGTTTGCCTTTCCTCGAGTTTGTCGCCATTCTTCTACTCTTTCAGGCAAGAATCACTCAGTGGTTGAGTCTGGACGGACCAAATGTTCAAAACAGCAAGGGCATTTAGTATAGAACCACAAATAGAACAAGTCGGAGCGGGAGCCACGCGACACACGTCTCACTCCTCCGTCATCTTGCCCTGCCTCCCTGTTTAGTGTTTGTTTAAAGTTATATCTTAAAGTAGTTTAATGTTGTTTTTACTCCAGAATCCTGAAGTTAAGATTGTAATGCGTTTAAGGCTTCTGTGTGTTGGGGGTTTGCAGGAAAGTTGGAAAACTGTCATTTATTCTTAGTTTTAATTTATTTATTTACTTGTATTTAGACAGGTAACACAAACGCAGGTCATCAGTTTATCAATAATCCCAAATCATTGCTAGTGAAATGTGAAGGTCACCCTCTCAAAAAAGAACTGTGATCTTAATGGGATTTTCCTGGTTAAATAACAGTAAATAAATAAATATTTATTYAACACATAAAGCACTCTGAACTCAACAAATCCAAAGATTTATTGTGCCTCAATTTTTAAAACATGAATATTTAAGCTATATTTAAGGTATATGGTGTATGTACTGGGATCTGCTGAAAGGTCATCGCTTTATTACAGTAACATGGTGGTTAGGGGTTAGCGTGCATTCTGTCAGTGTGTTGCAGGGCATCTGTGGTTACAAAGTAGCTTATCAGTGTGTGAATTAGTGAATTATAATAGTGTAAACTGCTTTGGGGTCTGTAGGGACTTGATAAAGCACTGTATCAGTTCAGAACATTTAAAATGTTGACTGTCAAAAAATCATTTTGTCCTCCATCCAGGAATATCAGTACATTTAGCTTGTCACAGGTTTCATGTCGATGGAAGCAGAAGTCTTTTGACTATAAAGAACATTTAAACAARTAATGACAGCTATCTTCATTTCATCATTTTCTTATTTTGTTTTGTAATTCCAGACCTGAATTACTGTACCAACCACAAGCCATGCCAGAATGAAGCCACCTGCACCAACACAGGTGAGGGAAGCTACACCTGCACCTGCCAACCTGGGTTCTTTGGCAAAAACTGTGAAATTGAGACCAACGAGTGCGAGAGCAGCCCATGCAAGAATGGCGGCAGCTGCAAAGTATGTCCACACACACACCTTCCACATGTAGGTCATTTGAATGGAAAGTTCATATTCAGGCTGTGAGCATTTAGCAAAAAAACTTGATCATCCAACATCTAAATGACTAAGAACATTTTGTAGGTTGGCCTTGTGTTATAAGAAGCTATGAGCTTTCAGGGGATGAACACAGGAGGACAGATTCAGTGGGTTCTCAGTTGGGACGTCCATGGATCAGGCTTGTACCGGTACATTTTCCTAAAACTAAATCAATTAGGCATTTAGTAAGTTTAGAGACCTTGGTCTCTTTGTAACTGATTCTTACAGTTTTAGAGTAATTTTCATTGATGTGGGGAACAGTAACCTTCTGGGAGATCTACACCCAGGCATCAGGATGAATACTATGACATAAAACTGAAAATGCCAAAACAGTGCCTACTTTATGTCTTTTAGCAAAGGAAATACTGGACCATTATTTATGAGTTGGATTACAAGTTCCAGTTCATATAGATGGGCAAGAATTGGCTCTTTCTTTTTCACATTTACTTCAACCCATATTTGTCATGTAAAACACTCTCTTATTGTAATGAATCTTTRTGTTACGATGTGATAAGAACATATAAGCCTGATAAGAAATTTGTTGAATATGTTAATGAAACTGTTATCTTTTCTGCAGAGCCACAGTAAGGGTTAGTGGGCTCAAACTGTATTGCATCTGTGTTCTCTTTTCTCACGTTCTTACAATTTTGAAACCTGGTTTGTTCTGTTCATCAGAATTTACATCATTCTGTGATGGTACCATCTTCATTTTTACCATTTACCCTCCAGGATTTGGTGAACAATTATTCGTGCGCATGCCCTCAGGGTTTCTACGGAGAGAACTGCGAGATCAGTGCCATGAGATGTGCAGACGGGCCATGTTTTAATGGGGGAACCTGTGTGGAGACTGACGCTGGCGGGTACAGCTGCCACTGCCCGACTGGCTTCACTGGCTCCAACTGCGAGAAGCGAATTGACAAATGCAGCAGCAGCCCCTGCATTAATGGTACAAAGGTCCTGAGAGGAAAAAAAGAGGTGTAAAAGGTTAAATTTTACAGTGTAACATTATGAACTAGGTCTGACTTTTAGTCAGCAGTTTCATTAAATTTAGGTTTATGCCAGATTTATCACAGTTTAACAGTGATCAGGTTGTCAGAATTTGAAACAAACTATGAAAAACCTAACATGTCTGATAATTAACATAAATGTTTAAATCTAATAGAAAGGTTTTTATGGGTCTTGGCTGATGATAGAGCAGTGTTAACCAGTCTTGGACTTTAGGACTTGCTGTTTAAGTTTTTTATTTTTCTTTGCTCCAACGCTTTAAAAAATTACTTTAACTGTTTAGCATTGCATTACGACAGTTTAAACTCTTTAATTTAAATCAGTTCAGTTGAAGCACAGAAACAAATAAACCATAATGGGCTGTGGGTCAGAGGACCAAAACAGAGTACATAAAGAAAAATGTTAGATTTTCATCTGAATCACCAGAATCGGAATATTTTATTAATCCCGGGGGTAAATTGCAATTATTACAGCCGAAACCATTCAAGTAAGCATTAAAGAAAAAATAAAAGTAAAAAAATATTGTGGTGTGCAGAATCATCAGAGAGATGTAATCTATAATAATAAGAAAGAAAGAAGCAGTCTTGATTCCACGTCTAACAGGACCAAGGTTCATAACACTGTTGCATTAAATAAATGAATGGTAAATATTCAATAATTCAGTGTGATCAACTATGTGTGAGAAGAACAGAGGAGAGATTAAGCTTCTTCTAAAAGTATAGACATTTTTTGGTTTCTTGAAACGCTAACATGAAATCCCAAATCTTTAGTTCATTGTATTAGTGTAAAAAATAGATTGATGGATTGATCCCTTGTCAATGAATCTGATTGCGTTTGCCTGCATATTTTTGATATACTGTATATGGTAGACTTGGGTAAATATTTTTGTCACTCACTGACTCAAAATGTACCATCCTTCTCCAAACCTTGTCAAATAAAAAAGGATAGAGATGGAACAACCCAAAAATCAGGTAAGCTGAGTGTAGTTCAAAAGCATGTTACCCCACAGAAGCATTCTGCTTTAGTTGAGCTTTGTGAAATGTTTGGCAGGTGATATGGGTGAAGAGGACAGTTAACAGTTTATTCACTGTTTATGGCATAAACTGTATTACTGGCCTTCAGATATCTGTAAATTTACATACAGATAGACAGACAAAGGTAAAGAAAGACAGGTAGACAGTCAGGGACAGACAGAACATGTGGACAGAGGATTATACTGACCAAGGGGCGGCTGTGGCGGAGTGGTTAGGGGAGTCGTCCTGGAACCAGAAGGTCGCTGGTTCGATCCCCCGTCCAGCCGTCTCAGTCGTTGTGTCCTTGGGCAAGACACTTCACCCACCTTGCCTACYKMTGRTGGTCAGAGGGTCCGGTGGCGCCGATGTATGGCAGCCCCACCTCTGTCAGTGTGCCCCAGGGCAGCTGTGGCTACAGTGTAGTTTGCCATCATCAGTGTGTGAATGTGAGTGTGAATGGGTGAATGTCTGTTAGTGTAAAGCGCTTTGGGGTCTGGAGGGACTTGAAAAGCGCTCTATAAGTTCAGTACTATTTACCATTTACCATTTACCAAACGAAAAATGAACTTAGAGACAGAAAAACAAGCAGATGGAAAGAGAGACTGACAGAAGAAAAGAGACAGGCAGTTGTATGACAGACAGCCACAATGAGATAGACAGGCAGACAAAGACAAGTAGACAGACACATGGAAAGACGGAAAAATGGACAAAGACAAATTAAAAAAAACCTCAGACAAAGAGAAACCGTATGACAGTAAATGCCTGTGAGGGGAAGTCAGGCATTCCCATCTACAACATTAGTGGCCAAAGGACCAAAAAATGGTCTGAACTCATACTGTATAGACCTTTATCAAGTCTCTAGTGATTCCAAACTCTTCACACATCATTCACCTATTCATACACACATTCACACACTGATGATGCTTAGCTGCACTGTAGCCACAGCTGCCCCGGGGCACACTGACAGAGGCAAAAATAGGAGGTTGCACAGCCAGATGCATCAAAGTGATGTAGACATTAGCATCTTTTGTTCAGTCAAGTCACTGCAATGGAGTGTGGTCTAAGCAGAAAATGATGTCTGTCTGTCTGTCTGTCTGTCTGTCTGTCTGTCTGTCTGTCTGTCTGTCTATCTGTCTGTCTGTCTGTCTGTCTATCTGTCTATCTGTCTGTCTGACCGTCTGTCTGTCTGTCTGTCTGTCTGTCTGTCTATCTGTCTGTCTGTCTATCTGTCTGTCTGTCTTTCTGTCTGTCTGTCTATCACTTATCAATCATCTATATGTCTGTCTGTCTGTCTGTCTGTCTGTCTGTCTGTCTGTCTGTCTGTCTATCAAATGGGGTGTGTTAAGTGCTGCTTCAGAACACATCACATGACCATCAATTGACATAATTTGGTCAAAGGCTGAGTGTACAGGTCTGGGATAGCTTTAAGTGAAAATTCTTGATGAGTTGTATCAAGGAACTCAGATGAACCTGACAAAAATATCTCCAGACCTATACTGAATGCTGAAGGTCAAATTAAATGCAATACTAGCTGTTTGAACAGGAGCAATGTTAACAGAGGAAGCGAATTTGGGAGATGTCTGTCTAGCCACAAAATAGAATAAATGGYGATGCTATCTTGTCTGCCAACCTGACCCAAAGGTACATAACTATGTAGACCTTCACTGAGGACTCTGCACCTTCTAGCAATGCAGGGTGGCAGCACCTACCTTTCTCCAAAGCTCCTGTTGGGATCGTCATCTCAGACCATTAGAATCTGATGACTTTCAGCATTACCAGTTCACCCTTTGTCAGCTAAGAGCAGACATTACTACCAGCCACCATAAGCAGGTAGTATGAGGGATGCAGCAAGCAGGTGATTGAGCTCTACAGGGACCTAGAGGTGCTGGTTGGTTACTGCCGTTGTTACTGTTGAGGCTTTCACATACTACAGTGTAGTTGAGCACCAAAAGTAGTAGCATTCAGGCTGTGAAGGTTCTTTCTGGCAGAAAAAAATCTAGGGATTCACACAGACACATGCTGACTCACACATAGATCTTTGGGCTACATGCATCTGTCAGCACCAAACACTCAACTGCAACAGGACGTCYCCCAGGTCCCACCCTGTAGTAACAGGATGGGACCTGAAGAGGGACAAATTAATAAATTATCTACAGCTGCACTGGTGCTGTTTCCTGAACCATTACCCAAACTCATATAAACTGGGTAATGGTCTGATAAATGTATAGCAGCTTTGGTACAATTTTTACAGTGTCTGCACATTATTTGAGTATAAAGTGTGTGTTTGTAAATGAAGTGGTGTTTTCTATTCTGGGTCCCTCCCTTTATCAAAAGCACTATTTAAACCCAGGTAGTTACACTTTTTCTCTATTTGTGGCATAATTTGAAAACCTTTAACA
Source organism: Austrofundulus limnaeus (assembly GCF_001266775.1). NCBI lineage: Eukaryota > Metazoa > Chordata > Actinopteri > Cyprinodontiformes > Rivulidae > Austrofundulus > Austrofundulus limnaeus. The sequence goes on from NW_013952781.1 coordinate 17,736, forward strand.
AGTACAGCTCAACAAAGCATGCTCTGAAACAACTATGTAGAATTTTAATGCTTGATTGTGTTTGTTGGAATCACAATTTTTAAGCTGTTATAAACTATTGTAAGCTATTGCTACTGACAAAATTGGTGAATTGGTGTCATTAACACTACACAACAAATGAGGAACTATGAAATACCTTAACAATAACAATATATTTATTATATTTTTCTGTCTCTAAAACATACAACACTGGTATTGCAGTCACTAAGAAACAATAAACAGAGCAGTGGTGGAGCCAGAGATTTTAAAGAGGTGGCCATTCTGGGACCACAGGTTACAGGTGGGATTCAGTCTTAGATTTTAGACTTWGTTCATCCTGCACCGTTTGGCGCATTGGGCGGCAAAACATCTCCATTGGGGTTGATCTCTTGTGACCACTTTGGCTTTGTCTGGGCTGATATCTAGGGCCTTCAGGTCTTCGTGGAAGGTTTGGCACCAGTCCTGTCGGAGACGTCCTTGTTTCTGTTACCCCTGTGATGGTATCCACTGGATGGCAGTTCTTAGTAGTGTAGTAGGTAGGCTTATTGTGAAATAAGTCTTTCTACATATCTCTCATAACAAGGTTATGAGGAAAGTTTTACCAAGGTATTTTCTCATTACTTTAATATCTTGACTATGCAAAGTGAGAAGTGACACAATAAGGGAACGTTCAGACGAGTTCAAGTTGATTCATAAAAGWCTATCCAATCATTTATTTACACAAATTGAACAGATCATAAGTTACACCTGATTGTGGTTTTCCTATTACAAGCTTCAAAGTTAAATGAGATAAAACTTGCGTCCGAATTTTAATTCACATTAAACTCAGATTACTTATACATAGAACAGTAAACATTAGTTCTGATGTTAACAACCAATTTACTGGCACTCTTTAGCTTAATTTTTGGCAAATAAAGAATAGAGGAAAGGATGAAAATAAGGTTAGTGTTTCAMTACTCTTATTTTGTTAAGTGTGTTACAACCAGATCAGCACGTCCTCTCTGCGCTSAGATCTCCACATGACACGTCACCCGGAACACGACAGCGTTACCTGTTGCTGGCTTCTTAACCAAACCCTGGGTAGACACTGCTTCACCTCCGATCAGTCAGGGAACGTTTTAATCGGCCCGCTCACTGTTCCTCGGCGAAAAGTGTTATTTTAGGCAACTTTTGTCTGCTTCGATCTTTGCCAGAAAGATTCAAGCTGAGGCATCCAGTTCCTCCTTTCAAAATAAAATTCACCCCTCGGTAGTTGAAAAACACTTAAGAGTCTTGTAGTCTCAGTCTGGGTCAGTCGACGGCTTGCCTCTGCCCTGGCCGTTAGATCCCCCTAATTGGCTTATGGGCAAGATCTAACGGGCCAAGCTGGATTCTCCTGGGAGAAAACTCAGCCTTCCTTCCCAGTTCGGCATCCAGGAAGAAGTGTTCCTTCACTCAAAGGCATCCGTGTTAGTAATAGAAGCAGACGACTTTGGTTCCGCCCTCAGTCTTAGAATGAGTCAGAGAAAAGGAAGAAAGATAAAGCTTTGCCAGCCAGGTGCCAGGCAAGGTCAAATTCTGTGAAAGTTTTTTTTTTAACAGAATATGATAACATTTCTTTTCAATTTTTCTTCTGGTAGACTCTAAGAGAAATCACTGTAAAACATTTATGATGATTAATTAACATTTCTGTTTAAATAATCAGTCTGAACCTTTTGTTAGTCCAGATAAATGAAAGATTTTCTCAAGAAAAACACACAATCATATTACTGTGTTTCCAGTAAAGTAAAAACAGTGATTTATATAAAAACACAATGRAAACATGGTAATGATTTTCTCTGTGATTTTTTATGCCATTAATTAATCTTTTAGGCATGATAAAAGATTAGAAGTAATTCCACTTTTTTGACAGTCATTATATGATTTAGCAAATGCATAAACATTCTTAGTTAAACAACAAATGAATCATGAACAGAAAAGATTGTTCTGTCCATTATCTGATTAAGAGAACTGAGAAATTCTCTTCTAGGTTGAAATGACCTGTCATGGCCCAAATAGAGTTTGTGACAGAGTTCATGCCTTCTCATCAGGCCTGTCCGAGGCCTGCTTTGAGGCAGTAAATCTTGTTTCTTTACTCGAGGTGACCCCTACAGTAGGCATGTTGTTTTCTAACGGAGGAAATGTCCAGTGAATCTTAATTGGTGCTCTGTCACAATGTCATTCAGTGGATGGGTGGCTGTTCTGCAATTGAGCTCCTCGTTAGTGATGTGGTCCCGGTATGAGACTCACAGGATCCGTCGTAACTGCCGTTGCTGGGAAACTTTTAGTCTTCTTTCAATATTTGGAGTCATTTTCCATGTTTCACATGTGTATACGGCTGTTGGGATGACCATCGAGTTAAAAAGGCAGATATTTGTCACCATGCTGATAGTCGTGGACATCGAAATTCAGTAAATGTGTGGTTCAGTAAATGACAATTATCATTTTTTTTATTTATTTACCGTTATTTAACCAGGCAAGTCCCATTGAGATCTCAGATCTCTTTTTCAAGGGAGGACTGGGCCTGAAGGCAACCTATTGTACATGTTTAGTGTTGTGGGGGAAACCGGAGTACCTGGAGAAAACACACGCAAGCACGAGGAGAACATGCAAACTCCACACGAAAGATCCCAGGTCCGAACCGGGGATTGAACCCAGGACCTTCTTGCTGTGAGGTGTAGGGGTCACCTCGAGTGAAGAAGCAGGAGTTACTGCCTCAAAGCAGGTCTCGCACAGGCCTGAGAGAAAGGCAGGAACGCTGAACTCTTATTTTAGGCCAGGACGGGTCATTTCAACCTACACGAGGACTTCAGTTCTCTTAATCAGAAATTAAACAGAAACAATCTGTTCTKTTCATGATTCATTGGTTGTTTAACTAAGAATGTTTATGCATTAGTTAATCATAATGATGACTGTCACAAAGAATATAGAATCACTTCTATTATTTTATCGTGCCTAAAATAGACTAATGAAGCACAGAAAATCATCACCATGTTTTTCATTTTCATTGTGTTTTTATAAATCACTGTTTTATTTTACCGAAACATCAGTAATTAGGCCTTCGCAGCTAAGCGCTGCGAAGGCCTATTGTTTTTGTACTGTTTATTATAGTTCTTGTGCCAAATGAATTGCCTTTTTGGGGGCTTTATCATATTCAAAAACTCACCAAACTTGGCGGGGGCATAGAGCTCGTGTAAAATTTACGTATTTTAAGGTCCCCGGAAAAATCGCACAATAAACGGCTCAAG
>NW_013952781.1:24671-25793 GCF_001266775.1 Austrofundulus limnaeus
ATTGTGTCACTTCCCTTTGCACAGACAAATATTAGAGTAATGAGTAAAACCTTGGTAAAATTTACTCTTATAACTTTGTTATGAGAAGTGTAAGGTAAGTTATTTGCATAAATAACTCATCTCTTATAGAGGCGTCGGTGCTAACCACTGACCCATACTGCCAGTAAGCAGTAATATACAAATGATGCATATGCACAGGTAATGGGTGGTTGTGGGTATTGTATGTATGTTTTCAGTCCATGATTACTGATGAGTGTCAGGAGGCAGAGTTCAAGAGTCTCACAGCTGTTGAGAAAAGCTGGTGCAGTACCTGGTGGTTCTAGTGAAGAGGCTCCTGTAGCGCCTCCCAGATGGCTGGAGGGTGAAAAGTATGTATGCTGGGTGACTGGAGTCGTTGATAAAKTTCCTGGCCCGATTAAGACATCACTTCCCATAGATGTCCTCTATGGCAGGGAGTGGTACTCCTGCGGTGCGCTGGGTGCCTTTTACCACCCTTTTGCAACGCCTTCCGGTYGGAAGCAGAGCAGTTCCCATACCAGACTGTGATGCAGGTGGTCAGGATGCTCTCTATGGTACAGCGGTAGAAATTCACCAGGATGTCTTATGAAAGGTGGTTCTTCCTCAGGGTCCTCAGGAAGAAGAGGCGTTGAGCCTTCTTGACTAGCTTGGAGCAGCTGGTCGTCCAGGTGAGATCCTCGGATATGTGAACTCCCAGGAACTTGAATCTATTCACTAGCTCCACAGCTGTCCCTTTGATGTAGACGGGTAGGTGTGTATCAGCACACTTCCTGGAATCCACGATGAGCTCCTTGGTCTCCTCAGTGTTGAGTCAGAGGTTGTTGGTATCGCACTACTCAGCAAGAAGATCCACCTCCTCCCTGTAGGTAGCCTCATCATTGTCTTTGATGTGGCCTATCACCGTGGTGTCATCTGCAAACTTAATGATGACATTTGAGACATTGACAAGTCTACAGTCATTGGTGAAGAGGGAGTAGAGGAAGGGACTCAACACACAGCCTTGTGGTACACCGGTGTTAGTGGTTGTAGGGGTCACCTCCAGTGAAGAAACAGGAGTTACTGCCTCAAAGCAGGTCTCGGAAAGGCCTGGCCGAAGGCAGGAAC
>NW_013952781.1:26783-32175 GCF_001266775.1 Austrofundulus limnaeus
AGGGGTGCCTTAAGAAGACATCACCAGGTAAAGCTGACGTGTTCGGGGTGACGTGTCATGTGAAGTTCTGAGCGCAGAGAGGACGATGCTGGTCCGGTTGTCACATACACTTTCCAAAATAAAAGCAGAAACACTAATCTTTAATTTTCATCCCTTTTCTTATCCTTCCTTTGCCCACCTTAAGTTAAAGTGCCAGTAGAATTGTTTGGTTTTAACATCAGAGCTGACGTTTTACTGTCTATATATAAGTAATCTGAGTTTAATGGGAATTGAAATTCGGACGCGGGTTTTTATCTCATTTAAMTTTGACGCTTGTTATAAATAGCCCACAATCAGGTGTAACTTATGATTTGTTCAGTTTGTGTAAATAAATGATTGCATAATGTTTTATGAATCAAATTGAACTCGTCTGACGTTCCCTTATTGTGTCACTCTTCACTTTGCACWGTCAAATATTATAGTAATGAGAAAAACCTTGGTAAAATTTTCTCTCATAACTTTGTTAAGAGAAGRTGTAGGGGGACTTATTTTACATAAGTCACCTTTCCCTTACATGGTGATGGCGGATGAACAGTGATTATCCAGCCGTACATGTTGTGGCCGGCTGGTCAAGACATCCCTTAACGAGTTACACATGAGGGAACTGATGCCTAGTTTTGCGAGTTTTGTAATGAGCTTAGAGGGGATGACTGTGTTGAATGCTGAGCTGAATCTATGAAAAGCATTCTGGCATAGGTGTTTTTATTCTCCAGGTGTGAGAGGACAGAGTGCAGTGCWATGGAGACTGCATCCTCTGCGCTCCTGTTCTGATGATWCGCAAACTGATGGGGGTCCARGGTCGGGGGGATAAGCTTTGAGGTCGGCTAGGACAAGCCGCTCAAAGYATTTTGTGATGACGGGGGTGAGAGATACTGGGCGGTAGTCATTGAGCCTGGATGGGYGGGAGACTTTGGGTAAGGGAATGATGGAAGTGGATTTAAAGCAGGTTGGTGCTACAGTACTGGCCAACGACAGATTGAATATGTCCATCAGCACTCCTGCCAGCTACTCGGAGCATGCTTTGAGAGCACGTCCAGGAATGCCATAGGACATGCGGCCTTGTGGACATTAATCCTGCTCAGTACCGCTCCTACATCAGTGGGGGAGAGGGTCAGTGGTTGGTGGTCTGGAGTTACATCTGCCTTGGTTCCTGTTGTTGGGTTCTCCCTCTCAAAGCAAGCATAAAAATTGTTGAGCTTGTTGAGGAAGGAGGCATCAGAGGAGGTGGGTGAGGGAAATATGGTCCTGTAGTCTGTGAGGGTCTGGAGTCCTTGCCACATACATCAGGGGTTAGAAATGTAGAAGTGTTCCTCTACCTTCCTTTTGTAGTGGTGTTTGGCCTTCGTGATGCCCCTCTTCATCTCGGCTCTGGCTGTGCTGTAGGCCTGTGCATCCCCTGATCTGTAGGGGTGTTGCGGGCCCTCAGCAGGAGACGGACATCCCTATTCATCCAGGGTTTCTGGTTGGGATACAAGATKATATAAAAAAGAAAAAAATTGTATAGGTCTTCTGCACGGGTTCTTCTCTATTATTTCTCTCTCATTCTTTTGAACAGTGGCTGCTTTGTTTCCCCGATGTATAACTGGTCGCAGTCCTCCTGGCACTTAACAGCATATACAACATTGCTCTGTTTGCGCNCAGAACCCTCAAGCTCCCAGGCCTCTGGTAGAGGACCCGAGCTCAGAGGATGAAAGAGACCACCCGCGGAGGGTGAGAAGGGAATTATTTTTTTTTTATATATACTGTATATCTGTTGGCAAAAGTTTTTCCTAAGTCTATAGATTTTATTCCCACAGATGAACTGACTTTAAAATGATTGGAATAATGAAGCAGTCCCTTTATTTGTCCATACTTTGTCCATGTAATGTCCCCATCCATGACTGGTAATGTCAACAGAATATCACTGGGTGTCAATGAAGACTGGTCCAGTTAGAAAAAGTTCTGCTTTTGTTCAGGTTCTGCAGAATCAGACTAACTTTATTTACATTATTATTGATTCTCTCTTAGGTTCTGTCTTTGATATCTTCTGTTTCATTCCTCCAACCACCTTTCTTTCTGCTCTGCAGCCGTTTTTAAAACTCTGTGTGACCTCTGACCCGGACCCAGCAGAACATCTCATCCTGACTTTCTGATATTTCCAACTGTACTGATGGTTCTGATTGTGTTTCAGTGCTGCAAGAGTTGATGTTTGTCTCCATCTAGAGCTTCAAATGTGACATCATCAAGAAGGATAAATGAAAGTTATGAATTTTGAACTCTTGAAAACTGACATTAAGCTCACAAACAGCTGTCGTGATTGAAGTTAAACACTTTTTAGTTTCATTTCAGTTTTCATTTCTGCATAGTTTGAATAAATGATTTGTTTTTATTCTGTGATTTCTATTTAAAGTGGACATATCTGCAAAATCCACTATTTTAGCTGTTAAATGTATTTTGTTGTTTACCTGGAGTCTCTAGGAGGCAGAAAATTGAATTGTGTTGCACGGTGTGGCTACTTGACTTCCTAACAGGAAGTAGAGGACCAGTACTTCCTGTTTGGTTGTTCACCACAGAGATCAATGACTTTGTTTTCCAGCTGCCTTCAGGACCACCCAGAGTTACAATCAGCAATGATTCAAGCCTTATCTGCTCCACATTGTAAAAAATAAAAGGGTTCAAATTTTATGTGTTGAATTACATCGACAACTATGAAGTTAAGCAATAAATACATCCAGTCACTGTTTGGGTAACTAGCTTTAGCTCGTAGCTACTTTACAAATATTTTTATTTCTACTTGACGACTAATAGAGTCTCACTTTCTGCAATTATGTAACATCAGTTTTAACCCAAAGATGTAGTTTCAGATTTCTTTCTTACCCCTTTTTTATTCAGCACAGTGTCCAACAAAGACTCATCAGGTCTACAGGTCCTGTGAAATCCTGAGAAGGGTCATGAACTCACAACAGTGTCCAACAAAGACTCATCAGGTCTACAGGTCCTGTGAAATCCTGTGAAGGGTCATGAACTCACAACAAGGTGAAACAACTGTTGATTGGTTCCACAAACACACGATAGATTTTGGTTCTCATGTCACTGATGTTTACGTTAAGTAGAAAGTATTTCTAGCTGTTGAAAAAAAGTGATGAAGTTGGAGTAGATGTTAGATTTTTGTCTCGGTTTTACCTTTTTTTTTCATCTCATTGTGTAATTAAGTTGGGCGGTCCTTGGGTCAGCCCATCTCCTATTGGTCAAAAGACAGGAAGCTTCTTTAGAATTTTTATTTTTATGTACAGTACCCTGGGACAACAGTTGTTGTGACTTGGTGCTATATAAATAAACTGAAGGAGCAGATCTACCATGCTTTTTGTTTTAATTTACATTTACAACACTTTGTTGCAGCTGTGCTTGTTTTAAAGTGCCAAAACAGTTTTTGGTTTATTGAATCTTAAGTTTAGCATTAAAGCAGCTTCAGCTTTACCAGAATGCTTCTGAAAAGCAGCATCATGAAGATGAACATAAAAAATATAATGTAGGCCTGTCAAAAATTAAAATCAGTAGTTCCTCTGGATGGTTCTTCTTTAATGAAACGTTTCGTCTCTCCTCCAGGAGACTTCTTCAGTCTGAGAGTTTCAGGTGAACTCAGCCTTATAAGCTCCGCCTCCACCTGGACAAACAGGTTAGTCACATGTAAAAAAAAAAAGGGCCATTAACTAACAATAGGCTTGATTAGCTCTATTGTTCATAAAGGGTCATGTGACCCATCACCTGACCTGTGTCGTGTTGTGTGAATATAGTGAACGCAAGCGGGGGTTCAACATCTGCTTGTTTTGTAGGCCTACTTTTATAACACAAAACTGTTTGTGTTTAAGTTGATAAAACACATTTTCTGACAAAAGGGTTCATATTAACCTGACAAAGTTAGATTTTTTTTTACAAAACACAAACATTTACTTTGATCAAATGAGTTTATTTCTGCAGAACAAAAAGTACATCAGTTTTGTTTATTTTATTTCAAATTAGAACAGATGAATCATCAAGTCTCCATTTAATAACTAAACCAACCATGTTTTATTTGAAAAATGTCTTTCAATCCTGCTGAACTCTCAATGGGTAACATATTTACATTTTATCTGGAAATAAAAAGGACACCACGTACACGATTTAACTATCAATAGAACAAACAAAGTAAAGCCAGTTAAATGAAGTTTTTCTCTGAAATAAGATGAAAAAAACTCATCTCCATTTCTGACTGAGCTGAGAAAAAGTGAATCCAGCAGGAAATATTACATTTAAGGAAAGAAAGAAAAAACACACCTACTGAACATCCATGATCTTTTACTGGTTTCTTTACTTTGTGAAGGTTGGAGGACACCCTGAACAGGTCTTCAGTCCATCACAGGGACACATGGAGACAAATGAGACAAACAACCACTCTCTCTCTCTCAAACACACCTAGGGAAAATGACAGAGACCAGTTCAGCTAACAGCCACGGTTAGAGTCTGTGGGAGGAAACCAGAGCATCTGGAGAAAACACACAGCTGCACGGCAAGAATTGGAAAACTACCCAGAAACACCCCCCGGACCAAATTCACTCGAGCAACAGCTCCAACAAATTTACAGAAAACAGGAATGTTTATGTCCATTTTTAGATTTATTCAAATTAGAAACTAAACAGACTTTTTCTTGGTTTGCTCCTGTCCGGTTCCTACCTTTCTACAGGTGTCACTGTGGAAAAGGCGGAGCTACACCTGCACAAGTATATGACATTTTAAGCACCAACTTCAAATAGCAGCAGACAAGTCAACAGGAAAACACCTGGACTGATGTCAACCTGCAAACTAATGCCTGACAGGTTCTTCAAAGACTCAAAAGTTTTAGTCGACCAAAGAGTTTATCTGCGACACCATGAAACATCTAACATTTACAAAATATCAGGATGGTTTCCAACTTTACATAAAAACAAAATGAAAATATCTGTTGAGGTTAGAACCTTCTGCTCCAACATTAGACCCAAAACATTCAGGTTTCTTTAGTGTCGAGGTCCAATCAGCCTGGGATGAGGAAATCCTGCAAAAACATGAAAATATGGTCAATTCAAAACATCTAAGAGCTTCTTAAAAACAGATGCTTTAAAAATCTTTCATTTGTTTTTTAGAAAGTTCTGTTGACACCAGTTCTTGAAGTGGACCAGTACTGGATTCAGTCTTCAAGCTGAAACCACAGCAGGAAAACTGAGGTGCATCATTTAGTTAAAGCCAGGATCTGTCACCCTAACTGTCGACACAACCTCATTCTTTTATGTCTAAATTACTAATAAAGTTAGACATTTGAATGGTAAATAAATTACTAATAAAGTTAGACATTTGAATGGTA
>NW_013952781.1:33216-34663 GCF_001266775.1 Austrofundulus limnaeus
AAGTTAGACACTTTGGTAAATAAATTACTAATAAAGTTAGACACTTGAATGGTAAATAAATTACTAATAAAGTTAGACACTTGAATGGTAAATAAATTACTAATAAAGTTAGACATTTGAATGGTAAATAAATTACTAATAAAGTTAGACATTTGAATGGTAAATTACTAATAAAGTTAGACACTTGAATGGTAAATAAATTACTAATAAAGTTAGACATTTGAATGGTAAATAAATTACTAATAAAGTTAGACATTTGAATGGTAAATAAATTACTAATAAAGTTAGACACTTGAATGGTAAATAAATTACTAATAAAGTTAGACATTTGAATGGTAAAAGGTGTGGACTTGTGTCAAACCTGTTTATTTACAGCATCACAGTTCACAGCTGAGACAGGCTTAAATTCTACGTTCAGTGCAGATTGTGATCTTCACTGATTGTGATGCTGTAGTTCTGAGTGTTTATGTGCTGCAGAACAGGAACCTGCTGTAAAACAGCACTTATGCTGAGTCAGGCTTGATTTTAATCATCTTTTCCTGTTAAATAAGTTTAAAAAATCAAATGAAGATGTCTTTAGTTGTGTAACATTAGTGCGACTGGTTTTCACCGACACACTGGGCTGCAGTTTGCTCTGAGCAGAAAAACCAGACTCAACAGTAACAAGTTTATAGGCAACAACTTTAAACAAGATTATAGAGCTGCAACCAACCATTATTTTAATTATCAATTTATCTGTTGATTTTTTTTGATTAATCGGCCAAATCATTAAAATGCTTAATTACATAAATATAAGTAGATATAAATTAATTTAAATTAGGGATGCAAGTTATTGATTAATGTGAAGTTGTCTGAAGTTGATTTATCTTATAAACTGACAAATGATTAATTGATAAGCAGCCATTTTTCTTAAAAACCAGTTTTCTTTTGAATCAAGAGGGTCTTTTCATAAAAACATTTTTTAAAATATGCTAAATTTAAAAAGAAGCACATCATATATATTTTCATAATTGATTTTGCCGGCTGTATTAAACACTGACTAGAAAAAGGTAAAAAAATGTGGATTTGTCACATTAATAAACTTGGTTTTTGCTATAAGACATAATTAGACATTTAACAGGCTGCTGAATGAGGACAACAGATTAAAAGAATAAAACATGATTTTTTGATGTAAAACTATTTTTAATTTATTAGAATTTATTTGCATTTAGAATTCATGATTTTTCTCTGATTCTTTATGTTTTCCTTCTTGATGGTTCTGTCTGAGGTAAAAATGACCCAGTAAGAGGTTCTGAACCAGCCCCCCCCCCATCCCTCCTCTACTGAGTCGGACCAGGAGTTCTGCTCACGTCTTTTTGTCCTTTGTCCTGAAACTTTTTGCTGCTTATCAAATAACTTTAATCCTCGATCAAAAAAAAAAAAAAAAAAAAAAAAAAAAAAAAAAAAA
>NW_013952781.1:36946-43573 GCF_001266775.1 Austrofundulus limnaeus
GACAGGCTCTGGTATCATGGCTACCTGACAAAAGAGCTCAAAAGTGTGGGATCATTTTAAGAGAATGAAAGAGAAACCTATCTGCAGAGCAGAACTTACCTTCCACAGCAATTATTTTTAGTTAGCATATAGCTAAAATCTAACCATGGTTATATAATAGCAGCTGCATTCTGGTGTGATGAGCTCTATGTTTTATATTCAATTAACGTTTGATCTGATTAGACAACTAATCAAAAAATAATCGGTGATTAATTGATTATAAAAATAATGGTTTGTGGCAGCCCTAGTCTACAACCAGTCAAAGAAGAAAAGATGTACAAGAGGGGGAAACAGAGACACAGACGGAGGTCCAGTAAGAGAAAAACGTCAATATGCAAAGTTTGAACAGTTTATTATCAGCTGAGTTGTGAGGGAAAATTACCGTGATATAAAATTTGGGTCATACCACCCAGCTCTAATCATAACTTCAGATCTTACTTGTCCTAACAACACAATTTAAAAACAGGTTCAAAGTTTGAAGTCTCTACTTTTCACTCGAGAGTCAGAGAGGGCAGAGCTTTACAGGTAGAGTTTTTTCTTCCTAAACTTTATTTAGCTCAGCCAGCATTGACAATGCTCTGCGGGTGACGTAAACCGCTCTGCGACGTGGTGACAGTTGCAGAAATCGCGCGACACAACAAATGGATAATGAAAATTCATTGCCAACGCTTTTAATAATCGATTTTTATCGATTTCATTGATTCATTGTTGCAGCCCTAGAGTCCTATATCCTTGGATATTTCTCAAGCTTAAAAACCCATCTGTGGGTTTTAAAACTTTTGATGTAAAAAATGGTGGAACAAATAAACAACAAAGCGTACAGAAAGAGCTGCTACAAAAACCTAATGTCTCTGTGGGGAGGGAGTTTCAAACCAACCCTGTGTTTATAGCATTAGTAGACAAAAATGAGCAGCAACACTTCAAATACAACTTCTGAGAAATGTTGCTGAATGTCACAACACAGAGCACTGCTCAGTGAGGTGGTCCTAACTGAAGGGGCAGGGGGGCTACTGACCCTTTTCTTTCCCACTTCTAACACTGCTTAACACCAAACAAGAACTACGAGACAAAAAACGAGCTGATCCACCTGGAGCAGAAAGAAGTGGAGCACGAGAACTCTTCAAGGAAGGAGGAGCCAGTCTGTCCCTGTAGGGACCTCTGTGGAGTAGAGGACCATGGTGGAGGAGAGGCCCTCGAAACAAACCGGGGCGGGGTCCTCGAGGGATTGGGGACCCCAGTGGAGGAAGCTGGTGCAACGACAGCAGAGGAGGAGGTTTGGATTTGGGAAAAGTACCTGCAGAGAAAATCAGGACAACAGGAAAAGAACGGCAGCTTGTAAAATTACCTGTAGAGAAAAACATGTTTGCATTTATACCAGAACACAACCACGACATTAGAAACACGCAGACTGAAGACAAAAAACTACAGATTTAAGAGTAAAGACAAAAAACTACAGATTTAAGACTGAAAACAAAAAACTACAGATTTAAGAGTAAAGACAAAAAACTACAGATTTAAGAGAAAAGACAAAAAAGGACTCATCCAAGAGGCCTATGCAGCAAACCCAAAGAACTGGAGAAGCACAGAATGTTCCTGAAAAAAACCAGTTCACTAAAGGTCTACAAAATTCAATGCAGGTAGTTTTAATGTTGTGGCTGCTTTTTGTGTAAATATACAACATCCATCCATCCATCCATCCATCCATCCATCCATTTTCTTCCACCTATCCGGGGTCGGGTCGTGGGGGCAGCAGCTTCAGAAGGGAGGCCCAGACCTCCCTCTCCCCAGCCACTTCTTCCAGCTCCTCCGGGGGAACTCCAAGGTGTTCCCAGGCCAGCCGAGAGACATAGTCCCTCCAGCGTGTCCTGGGTCTTCCTCGGGGCCTCCTCCCGGTGGGACGTGTCCAGAACACCTCACCAGGGAGGCGTCCAGGAGGCATCCTTACCAGATGCCCGAGCCACCTCAACTGGCTCCTCTCGACGTGGAGGAGCAGCGGCTCTACTTTGAGTCCCTCCTGGATGACTGAGCTTCTCACCCTATCTCTAAGGGAGAGCCCAGCAACCCTGCGGAGGAAACCCATTTCGGCCGCTTGTATCCGGGACCTCGTTCTTTCGGTCATGACCCAAAGCTCATGACCATAGATGAGGGTAGGAACGTAGATCGACCGGTAAATCGAGAGCTTTGCTTTCTGACTCAGCTCTCTCTTCACCACGACGGACCGGTACAGCGCCCGCTTTACAGCAGACGCTGCGCCAATCCGCCTGTCGATCTCCCGCTCCGTTCTTCCCCCATTCGTGAACAAGATCCCCAGATACTTAAACTCCTCCACTTGAGACAGGGCGACCCCCCTGACCCGAAGAAGGCACTCTRCCCTTTTCCGGCTCAAGACCATGGCCTCGGATTTGGAGGCACTGAGCCTCATCCCGGCCGCGAACCACTCCAGCGAGAGCTTCAGATCTCGTTCCGATGAAGCCAACAGGAAAGCAGAGATGTGATCCTAAGGCCACCAAAACGGATCCCCTCAACACCTCGGCTGCACCTAGAAATTCTGTCCATGAAAGTAATGAACAGAATCGGTGACAAAGGGCAGCCTTGGCGGAGTCCAACTCTCACCGGAAACGAGCCCGACTTACTGCCAGCAATGCGAACCAGACTCTGACACCGGTCGTACAAGGACCTGACAGCCCGTATTAAATGGCCCGGTACCCTATACTCCCAGAGAACCCCCCACAAGGCCCCCCTTGGGACACGGTCGAACGCCTTCTCCAAGTCCACAAAACACATGTAGACAGGTTGGGCGAACTCCCATGCACCCTCCAGGACCCTGCTGAGGGTGTAGAGCTGGTCCACTGTTCCACAACCAGGACGAAAACCACACTGCTCTTCCTGAATCCGAGGTTCGACTATCCGACGGACCCTCCTCTCCAGGACCCCTGAATAGACCTTACCAGGGAGGCTTAAGAGTGTGACCCCCCTGTAATTGGAGCACACCCTCCCTAAATATACAACATATTATGTTTATTGTATGAAATATTTGTTAAACTAGAGAGGAAAACTAATATCAAATTAAAGCATAAAGAAAACCCCCTCCCAAACATAAATTCAAACCAAATTTATTTAGATTAAATTGATTCAGGAGGAAATGATTGAAAAAATAAAGACATGCACTTGATTACAATTCAAACCCAAATGTCTGAAAGGTTTAACTTTGCATCCATACCACAGATACATGTTTAAAGCTTTGAGCAGGACCCAGTGTGTTAGAAACCTTTTGAAGCAGGAGTGGTTGATGCTGTTTACAGCCCCTACCTGGTGTAGGCAGGAGTGGTGCAGGTGTGGGTGGGGAGTGGTCCAGTAAGGACCCTCCTACAAAAGATGCAGACTGCAGTGGTGCAGGTCCAGGTGGAGTAGGGAGTAGTGGAGGTGGTTTTCCTAATCCTGGGGGTAACATATCCCCCTTGTCTTCCTCAGTATCCAAAGCTACAGCTTCAAACAAACAAACAAACAAACAAACCAGCCATGAAAGGACTGCACAAGAAGCTAAAGCTGGAGTCATTTTCCACAGCAGTGAAGGGTACCATCAGCTAGTGTTTCACCTTGTAGGTGGTCCTGCCGGGACCTGACATACTCTGAGATGGTTTCCAGCTCCTCTGAGTACAGATGAACCCCCTCAGCTAACAGCATGAGGAGATGCCGTGTTTCTGACGGAACACTGTGTCGCGCAATCTTTTCCCGATCCAAGAAGTCATCCAGCAGCTGGGAAGCCTCCGCTGCGATATCTGCTGGATCCTTGGAAGGAGACTCTTTGACCAGTCCACGGTTGTACTCAGCTTGAACAAAATCCAGTGCCTGGTCTTTAGGCATGTTGCGATGGACTGAAGGTGGGAGGCAAAGGGTTAACTTTAGTGCTTAAATGGGAGGAGAATGAACTGAAAGAATACGAGGTGAAATATGCAACTATTTTCCCCCTTACAATCTGACAGCAACCGTGAGACTTCGTCTGAGTTTAGATTTGTTAGAATGTGGACAGACGTGCAGCTTTGTGCAGAATATAATCTTTAAATGTTTTTGTGATGTACAGGATCCATGAAATGCATCAAGTTGTGCAAATAAACATGTCTTCTAAAAAAATTAAACCATGTGTTTAATGTAACCATTGCTTCATGGACAGGTTTAATCAAAAATAAAACATTTGATTGCATTTAGGAAATTCTTCAAACGTGTGTTTTGTTTGGTTTTTGAATTGTGTTTTTAATTTGTGTATTATGCAGTTTTGTTTACTCATGGGGCTTTAAAATAGTTAAATGTAATTATTACAATAATTAAATTAGATGTAATTTACAGAAAGAGCTGAGAGAAAGCCTGCTCTTTATATGAAATGAGTCACATTACGGTGAGTTGGCCTTTTTATCAGACAGCCCTACATTTCACAGGCTTGGGGTTGGAATGGGAGAATCAGTTCTTTGGATGTTGTTTAGAGTAGGTGAAGGGTTGAGATGCAGATCCCTTCAAATGAAGAGTTTCACAGGTCTACAGCTGTGATAGCAAAGAACCTCACAAATCTGTTGTTTTTTTGTTTAAATTATTAAAGCATGTGGAAGAGAGCACAACAGATGATGGCTGTCACTAAACCAGTAATGAATGCTTTACATGTTATAAACATCCAGGTTTTACTCTAGAAGTAGACCACCCTGTAACTTAATGTTTAAGTGATGAACAATCAAACCAAATGGTAAACATCAAACTTGATTTCAATGGTTTTAGTTACAATAAAAGATTTTTTACTGGAAAAACTATTTAAATTCAAGTTTCTTTGCTAGCAAAGCTTGCAGTGCTCAGCAAGTGTGAGTCTGAAGATAAATCTTTGTTTTATGGCCAGATACAGGGACCATGTTACTCTGGTCCTCAGTTATGTTGTATGATCAAGAAGTCAAAGGAATGTATTCCCTTTATAAAAAAATAAAATACCTTTTCTCTTAATTTAAATATAAACTCTTAAATCTGTCACTATTTCACCAAATGCCAATGATGCTCTAGGCTTTTTAAATCAGAAGAAAGGGAAACGGGGCTTGGTCATGCTCAGCTGTCTCACAACCAAGTGTCAGATGAAAAAACTTTCTTACAGAACAAAATAAGCTATGATCAAAAAAAACATGGTTTAATGTTAATGTACAACAAACTGTAAGGAGTTGTTGTTTTACTTTACATGTGTGTCTGGGTTGTGCATTAAGTGTCCAAGAAGAAGCCAGAAGACATTTTATCTTGAGACTACCAATGTCCACTTGGATTTAAAACAACTACTATTTTATGCTTTTTGGAAGAAATTTAAGTGGGAAAAAAATTATTAGTTAAACATGGCCATTTTTAGTAGAAAAATGTAGCTTTGTGAATGTTCATTGGGAATATTTTTGTTCAGCTTTACAACATGTGTGATTTTGTGTGTTTAGGAAAGTGCATTACACCTTGGAACCAAGTTCAGGGTGAATTGGGCAAGCTAGAAAAATATGAGGGGTTCAAACTTACTTTTTAGGGATTCTGAGAAAATGATAACAGTGCACGAGGACAGAGCTATGTTTTTCTGCTCCACCAGTATACATAAAGGGGAGCCATCTGCTCGAACATCTTGCAGAGCCCGGGTCAGGCCCGATTCCACTTGAAGGTAGAGCATTTCCACTGACAGGCCACGCTCCTGCAAGCACTGTCTTAGCGATTTGGGGTAATCCCTTTGAGAGGAAGAGAAACATTTTGTTAAAGTGCTGTGCCATAAAGACAAACCTGTGGGGAGCAGAGAGCTCTTAGTGAGTTTTAAGGGGTACTTCTCAGATGTGAAGTTTGTAAACTTAACGGATTTGACATCTTGTATGAAAATACAGCTGTTTCAATCAGACTGCTGGGACAGTCAGCAGGTGAAAAATATGTTGCAGCTTTGCTCCAAAGATGGCATAAAAACATTTGTGTTACTGTTCAAACAAGACTGAAGCTTCTGTTCTTTAACGTTTACGTCCGTCATGTTTTTTCTCTTGGGACGTTTAAATTATGATGTGACCTTGCAGGAGAATTAATGAAAATAAATCTTTAAACTAGATTTAAAATGGGTTTTTCATTATTATGTTAGATTTAGTGCGATATATGTGTGGATTTGTAAATAAAAATTAAACAGCTTATTTTTTGCATCTTTAATTTTTCTTTGATGTTTAGTGTTTAAATTCAGATAAAAGCATTCAACAGTTATTAAAGAGTTTTTCACATTATTACACTGAATTAGAGAATTTTGAAGTTTTGTTGCTCAGTAATAAAAACAGTTCATTAAAAATTAAAACAGACTAATTGTTAACCTTTATTCTCCCTCAGTGGGGAAGTTCATTGGGCCTCATGCAAGAACATGTTCGTATTCTTCTCCTAAATTTCTCTTACTTTTGTTCGTACAAAGGGTTCGTACGAACATGTCACGTCAGATTCAACAAACTCTTCTATCTTCAGGAAAAGTGCGCAAATGAGCTGCGTAATTTATCCAGCTGCTCATGCACGCGAGAGGAGATTAGCATAATTACCACCCCAAAAACACCATATAAGGCCATGCTTCCTGCC
>NW_013952781.1:47989-49945 GCF_001266775.1 Austrofundulus limnaeus
TTCCAGTGAAATATATTTATGTTTGTGGTTGTAATGTGACAAAATATGGAAAAGTTCAAGGGGTATGAATACTTTTGCAAACCACTGTATCTGAGGGGCTCCTATCTAATCCTAATCCTACATCAGGGATTATTTAACTGGATTTAAGGAGTCAAATACAACAGCTAACATTTTTAATATAGTTTCTGTTTAAACAATTATGGAAATTGTTGAAAGTTTGACACAGTTAAAAGCCTCTGAGTGTGTATGATGCTGAGTGAAACAGATTATTGTGATTTACTATTTGTGTAACATGAAATTACATTTTGTTGTTTCAAGATGTTTTCAAAGAAAAAAAATCTGGTGTGAAAATACTTTGATTTGAGATCAATTTATTGAACTTGAGTTAATTTAACTGCAAGTTCAACCGACTTGTCAACCATTTGTGTAAATAACCTCCGTGCTGATTTTGGTGATACAACTTTTATACAGATTGTTGCAAGTTTCTTTTACAAACTGTGTTTAATGTAGCAGGTTGTGTTGTTTGGTTTGTGTAACCTGGGTTTGTGTAACCTGGGTCTACTTTGTGAAGGTCCAATGGTTCTGAGCTGGTTCTCAATGAAGTACTGTAGTGTTTATCTCAGCTATTGTGCTTCTGTCACTGTGTGTGTCTGTGTGTGTGTGTGTGTCTGTGTGTGTCAGCACACCTGGCCAATGAAGCTGATTGTGTTGTGTTGTTGCACCTCTAACATACAGTGTATAAACCAGTGTAACACTGAGGAGACAACAGTTAGGGTTAGATAGTTGTTCTTTCACAAGGTTCTCTGCTTTTAGCAAAGAACATGAAAACACATTAAAAGTTATTGTCAGCCTCATCATTACAGCTGGGTTTAAACTAAATGAGCACATTTTACTAAAAGCAGGAGGTAGACAACCTTATCAGAACCTGTCAAAGCCACATATAAACCCAGTTAAACAGGGTCACACTGCAGCAGAACTGGCTGCAGTGTGAAGGACTCACAAGCATTTATTGGTGACAGAAAGCACCACACAGTCCACGGCCTTCTTGTCCTCCTGAACTTGTTTGTAGAACTTCTGATACAGAGACTTACGTCTGTCTGCTGGAGTGACTGCCTCTGGTTTCACTAAACTGTTGACTTTCACAAGAAATGTGGAGGAAAAACGTGAGATGAACAGTGCAAACTTCAGAAGAAGGTAAAGATTAGTTTAGTAAACATTCGATTAGATTAAAGACAAAGAATGAACCTTACCGTTTGACTGATTATATGTCTCCAACTTCACAGCAGCAGAATAATTCTGAAGCTGTTCCAGTTCTTCATAACTGAAACAGATAAACAGAGACATGTGTCCAAGTTTTGTTTTCTGAGTCATGATCACATGACTGATGAGTTCATGAAAACTTCAGCAGAACTTTGTCATTTTACATTTCTGTGCCCAGACTTGACAACTACTGTATTTTTCAGACTATAAACCGTGACTTTTTTCCTGAACTTTGAACCATTATACCTTATAGTCCGGTGCAGCTTATACATGGATTTATTTCTTCAGCCACCAGGGGGCTCTTATGCTGCATTTGCTTCAACCACTCGCTTCAAAAAAGAAGAAAAACGTGATCCTTCCAGAGCCGACTGTTGACCAGGAAGCAGCGATTTAAAGATAGTCAGCGGCCAAAAACTCATTAAAGGTGATAAAACAGACATTTTTCACGGTGGAATCTGACTGATAAAAACTTTGGAGCTTAATCCAGGACCAGTTTGTGGATAAAAGTCGAGTGAAGAGCTGCTGACTTTTTTTTCCTCGTTGCACTCCCCGGGGAAGGAATCCCATGCAGTGACGTAAGCTGGAGCAGGAGGGCTTTCCCAGCAGCTGAGTGACGATAAATCATTCACAAAAACTGGACGAATGTGAAGAGCGTCATTTCCTGATGTCTGCCAGTGGATCCTAACAGTGTGGAGC
>NW_013952781.1:50708-52259 GCF_001266775.1 Austrofundulus limnaeus
ATCATCATTATTTTGTACCGGTGAACTTGCCAACCTTTTTTCTTAAAAAAAAATGTGATGTTGAATTCACTTTTTTGACCACAATTTTGGGCGTACTGTTTTGTTTTTGTTTTTACTGATATGGGGGGTGGGGCTTATAGTCTGAAAAATACGGTAGTTCAGCTGTTAACAGAGAAAAACAAAAGAAAAACAGAAACCGTTTATGGAGACCTGTGGTTTTAAAGGGTTGTTTGTGGAGCACTCTGAGAAATTAAATCAATTTAAAAATAACAGCTTACTGTACCTTTAATTTCTCAAGTTGTTTTACTTTCATCTCAGCAGAATTCAAAGATAAATTCTTGAGATGCTAACCCTAACCTGCATTTACTACAGATAACCTAAAAAACTGTTTTTATCCTGTAAAACGGATGCAAACACTGCAGCACCAAATACCAACACCGTGGGTTGGAGTACTGTTTGTGACGTCACCACGGGTCACTCAACAGTTAAAATATGATTTAAATTATATTGATAAAAGAAAAAAATGATCTGAGTCACTTCAATAATTTACTTGTTTTACAAACATTTATAGGTAAGTTGAACTAAACCTGATAAAATATCTTCATAGGGTTATTAAGACTAATGGTTTTGCAGATTAAATAGTTTAGTTCCATGTTTTACAGACGTTGAAAAGCCTGTGCCACATGTACAAAGTCAGAGGTGATGATAGTGTTACTGTTGTTACTTTATTCTTTACAACAAACACAAACAACACTGAGTCACTAAAAGATTAAAATAAAACAACTGCACATCTGTCCTGTTTTTATAACGTTTTTCTTTAAAGAGAAAACAAGAAGAGTTTAACTTCAAACTGCAGAAAGTTCTCCTGTTATTGTAGATAAATTCCAGTTATCTGGTACAAAATAACTTTTATTTTAATTCTGTCAGATTTACATCACAGCAGCAGAACTGGACCTGAGCAGTGAAAATACAGACATCACCACAACATAAAGCTTTAAATGTGTCACAGTTTAATAAGAGTTCAACCTAAGGTCATCAGTTTGGACCGGTACCTCTCCAGAGCATCAGCCACCTCCTCACTTTTCTCCAGTCGCTTTGGATAAGGAGCTGCTCTTCGACACAAGCGGAGCTGCTGAGCTCTAAAACACAACAAAACACAACAAAAACACAACAAAACAGTTTTCAGGAAGATACTCTTCATTTCTGAGTGACACGGTAAAAATAACTTTACTAGTTGCAGGAAGTTCCTGTCAGGTTAGCTGCTAATGCTAACGGTTCTGACTCTCAGGTTAGCTGCTAATGCTAACGGTTCTCACTCTCAGGTTAGCTGCTAATGCTAACGGTTCTCACTCTCAGCTTAGCTGCTAATGCTAACAGTTCTGACTCTCAGGTTAGCTGCTAATGCTAACGGTTCTCACTCTCAGGTTAGCTGCTAATGCTAACGGTTCTCACTCTCAGCTTAGCTGATAATGCTAACAGTTCTGACTCTCAGGTTAGCTGCTAATGCTAACGGTTCTCACTCTCAGGTTAGCTGCTAATGCTAACGGTTCT
>NW_013952781.1:54309-56474 GCF_001266775.1 Austrofundulus limnaeus
TAATAATAACTTCTCAGTACTGTTAGAGACATTGTGCTTTTTGTGAGTTGCATAGTTTCAAAGTATATCCAAGTCATAAGAAACACAGTAGGTTAGTTTCGGCAAATTTACACTTATGAACAAAAAAACTGGATCAAAATAAACAAATTATTTACAAGAAAAGCTTTTGTTTTGTCCTTCATCATTACACCAAATCGAATTTCTTTAGAAACTAAAATTTGAATGCCTAAATTGTTTATTCTCCCCCAGTTACAAAAATAGTTGCAAAATCTTTTTACAAGAATTTCTGACAAACTGTTGAAGTGTTGATCAGCCATGACAGGTCCACTGCATTTCTACAAACTAAGAAACATCCAGAAATACATGTTAGTCTGATCTTTTATGCAGCTGTCAGACTGTGAAATTAACTCCCATAAACATGCAGTAACTCAGATGTTCATTCAACTTGCACAAATGTTGGTGGTAGCCTATTTTGTTTTTTAAATCAGTTAAATCACTATGTATTTGATTGGTTCCTCTCTAAACAAAAAAATGAATAATTTGATATAAAATTAATCGTGTTTTAAAAATACAAGATATTAAATAAATATCGAATAAATTTTAGCCCTCTGATCTCTATCCGTGCAAATGAAATATGTCTCGCGGATAAACTCAAGCTCTCGAAAACAATCAATTACCATCAATGAACTGGACTGGGAGAGGCTGCTGAGAGAAGAGGACGAACGCTGTTAACGAGGCAGGTTTAACAAGGCGGCAGGCTTGAATTTGTTGGCGGTAGCATAAACTGTGCATTGAATGTAACTCAATGGCTTCCACATCAGGTGGAARTAGTGGTGGTGAAATGGAATGGGAGATGGCAAGATCATCTAGAATGAAAAGAAATATAAGGAAAAGACAGGAGAGAGCGAGAAGCTGGTCAGAAGAGAACGAATCATGAGAAGATATTAGCAAAAAAACAAAAATAAATACGAGTCCGAGAAAACAAACACAACAAGTGCAGACTAACAAGGAAGAAGAGTGAAAGTTATGATTGAGTTCAAACAGGAAGGAGGGCAGTTTCATCCAATTAAACTGACAAAAGCCATCGAGGAGGAGATTGGGAGAATTAAACTGGCCAGGCTCATGAATAATAGGAAAATACTTATACATGCAGAGAACAAATAACAAGAAAAAATTGTTAAGATGACAACACTGATGGGAGAAACAATTAAAGCATACATACCTGGAACACTTGCAAAACTAAAGGGAGTAATATCAGGAGTACCACTTGACGTAACAATAGATGAAATCAAAAATGAAATCAAAGGAGGGAAAATTACAGAAGCAACAAGGATCAAAAATAAAAGAGATGGAACTCTGAAAGACACCATGTCAGTAATATTACAGTTTGAAAATGTAATGAATCTATTCAGATTGGATGTGTAAACTTCAGAGTAACAACTTATACTCCAAATCCTCTCAGCTGCTTCATTTGTCAAAGAATGCAAAGGAAAAATAAGATGTGCACGATGCAGTGGTCCTCATGAGTATGGAAAATATGAAAAAGATTCAAAGGTGAAGTGCTGTAACTGTGGAGGTGAGCAGAGTACAAAAAGAAGCAAGGGAAGCTCAGAGAGTTAAAATAACAGAGAAAATATCATATGCAGAAGCAATAAAGAAGGTCAGGTATGAAGATACAAAATACATGAGAACTGGAGAAATAAAGCAAAGAACAACAGGAACAAACACAAATGGTACACAGAGCAGACAGAAACAGCCATTAATACAACAACAGAACAATATGTTTGTTCACACAAATGTAAAGTTGATGAAAACTCAATGATGGTGAAGAAAGAAAACTTTATAGCATTTATATGTCATATAGTGAATGTCACAGTGCAAATGAAAAAGAAAAGTGATAAAATAAAGACAATAGTAACTGCAGCAGGAAAATTCCTTGATATGAAAGAGATCCAAGCAGATCAGATTCATACCCTCTTATGTTCAGCAGACTCAACAGAAAATGGACAAGAAAAAAGTATTGAAAATAACACGTTTACTGAAATCTTAGGTCAAACTTACAGGAGAGAAATGTGGTGTGGTGATTTTAATGCTCATAACAATCTTTGGGGTAGCAACCAGACAGACAATAATGGCAGAATAAGATCTTTAGTATGTTTAAATAA
>NW_013952781.1:57642-63448 GCF_001266775.1 Austrofundulus limnaeus
GGACTCTCGTCTCAGATTTAATGGCGTGTACAGGTTCAACATAGTGTGCAAACAGTCATGGTTAAACAGAACAAAAATAACTTGCAAAAGATTCCAGCATGCCCAAGGTTTCAGTCAAGATCACAAAACAGTTATGACTAACCTAACAAAAATGTCTCTCCTTGGTCTCTAGCTGAATACGTGCCCAGCAACAAGTGTCTGAGTGGTTTTTGTATTATGGTACGATGTGACTACTACACAATCATTGGTTGACTTGATGTGATGTTTTTTCTATGTGTGTCAATAAAAAGTGGATCACGTCCGCAAAACGTTAGAGCTTCTTTGTACCCAACTGCTGTTAAGTTGGACAATTGAACCTCTCCCCTTTGCGCAAAGTGTATCATTTAAACTATGCCGGTCTCTGATTGTCTTTGTCTAAATGTCTGGTTTGGGTTGTTGTTGTTTTTCAAAGTCTCAGGTAAAAAATACCGGACACTATCCATGCTCAGAAAGTAAAATCGGCCTCTGGAAGCGAGTAGCGGGTAGCAGTGTCACACAGCACAAAAATGGCCTCAAAATTTGAACCAGTCACACACTCCGAGCCGCATCCTCCACGTCTTGGAGTGATGACCTGGGGCAATGTGCAGGACTGCTGTCACGGGGGGATCGCAGCGGGAGTGCAGACGGAAGTTGCACAACTTTTTTGTCACCCAGCGGGGGGTAAAAGACGTGCAACAAGAAGTATAAACCAGCCTTTAGGAGTCATCAGGACTACAACCAGAGCAGACAATGTCCCCACAAGCCCAGGAGCCAGGGACAAAGAGAAATCACACTCAAGACAGGCCCTGGAGCAATGTGGTCATCCTAACTGGGCTTTCCCGAAAGCAGACAGGACACACACACACTCACACACACACACACAAACATAGATATTTGTTCTTTTATCCTCATGAGGACTTTGCATTGATTTCTATTCATTTACCGGTCCTTTCTAAAGCCCAACCCCGACACCTTACCTTGAAATTACGTCACAGGTACATACCTAATCCTGAACATAGCCTTAACTCAATTTACACCTTAGGCCTAAACCTAACCTCTGGCTTCCCCCCCAGTGGGGACCAGGCTGGAACAGTGAGTCCTCATCAGGCTGTGCGACCATGAAAATGGTTGAAAATTGTCCCACTATATTGCAAACACACACACACACACACACACACACACACACACACACACACACACACACACACACACACACACACACACTTGTTCTTCTGTCTTTGCAGTGATTTTTAATTGACTTCCATTCATTTGCTGGTTATTTCTATAACATAACCCTGACCCCTTGCTCTAAACCAAACCAGCACAGTATATACCTGACATTAAACCTAACAAAACTCAATTCACACCTTAGTCCTAAAGCTAACCACTGACCCACCAATGGTTTTTCCCCAATGGAGACTGAGCTTTTGTCATCATAAGGAACAGTGGGTCCTCACCTGGGGCCTCATGTATAAATGGTGTGTACGCATAAAAAAGTTACGTGCGCCAGGTTCTACGCCCATGTTGGGATGTATCAAAACCAACGTTGCGTTGGTTTTGCGTTGGTTTTCACCTGCCATGAGAATGTGCAGCAGCCACGCAAAGTTTTTCAGTCGACAGTTTTAACTCACAAAGTCCTGAATCTGAGCTGAATCCACAGAAATATGACTCTGTTGTGTTTTCTGGATGTAAGGAGCGTCTGAACACAGTGTTAGATTTTTATTTTAGTTTGAGTTTTTATTGTTTAAACTGAACCATGATGAAACTGAACCCCGGGACTGAAAATCATTTAACCTCAGAGAAGAAAATAGATCAGTCTAAAACTGATCAAAGATCCTCAGTCCAGTCTGTAAACTGGTTTTATATTTTTGTCACATAGTTGAAAACATTTTGGGTCCCGGGCCAGAATAACCCGACATATTACGTGTGTCATAAAAAAATAATAAGATAAAAAAGGCTGAAGAGAGGGAGCAAAATCGGATGCAAATGGTGTCTCACTGTACAGTAAGAATAATTATTTTTTCTGTTTGTTATCTTCTGGTTGATGCTGAGTGTGGAGTTGTGGCCGTAGTGCAGCAGCTGCGCTTTGGGTAGATTCTCGTGCCAGGCGCGCACCCTCACCAGCTGGGAAGGTGTTCATATGTGTCAACCCCTTTGGATGTTAACCGTCTAATGAGCCTCAAAAATATATATTTTTTGCTAAAAGTCTGTAGGCTACCACTCGTACCCGCGCGTGGGGGTCTGTATGTGGAGGTGACAGCGCCTGCTGTAACGCAGGAGGAAAGGAGAAAAGAAAAAAGTGGATAACGGGATTTTTTTGTTTGTTTTTAGTTTTGTTTTTTAGTTTAGTTTTGTTTTTCTAACGTCCATTCAACGCCGTGTTCAACTAAATAGACAACAATAACAAGGCTTTAATATCACATTCAGGAGATGTCTGTAAATTTCAGGAAAATCTCAGACTTTGGTTATCCTGTGTGAATGTGCCACATTAATGTCACCCACTACTTATTTAGACAGTTTTCTCACTCATTCTCTATTTAATGTATGATTTCCCTGCATCTAAAAATCATTTCAGATCCCACAGAGAGGACAATCTGAGGAGAATCTCACACGCTGGATACATTTATATCTATTTTACATATTTAAATGGAGGCATGTCGGGATGTTTCTCACATGCGCCAAGTTCCACTTTCATTGGGATGTATAAAGGAAAGGTGCGCAGGAACATGCGTACACATGGTTTTATACATCTGAATATTTTGGTGCGGTGCACATTTCTAAATTTGTCCGTAAGTCAACTTTAGGTGTGAAAGCTGCACAATCCTTTATGCATGAGGGACCAGATGCTGTTCCTGTGAAAAATGTCCCTACATTGTAGGAAAAACCTGTCCACACACACACATAAACACACAACCAATGTGCAATGTGTTCTGTTGGGATAAGTAAACTGAATATTTAAGTTAAGCACACACTGGTCTCCACATCTTCACTCAAAGCCACCTACATCGCCTCTTGACCTGCCAAACCACACAGCTGAGAGAGCCATAGACACAGAGTGTGTACTGTATGGACAGCCTTCTGGTCTTCCACCACTCACTTACCACAAAAGGCTGGAACTGGGTAAACAGGTTCCAGTGACAGGGAGCCAATAGTACCTTTAGTCTTGGCCCAATGGATATGTCAGAATAACGTGTTATCCTATCAAACTTTAATTCAAACAGGTTTGTCTCAGTCTTTATGCTCTCGCTCTGATTTTGTTGCATTCTTCAGGAAAGTAATACCTGAGATTTCCCTCTTTCTCGTCAGTGGCAGCATTGGAGTCCTTAGCTATCCAGACCATATCTCAGTTCCTTCCTGAAGTGAACTGACACTTTCTTCGCCCCGTCTTGTCCTCCCAACTTGACAAAAAAAAAAAAATCAACGGACATTCCTTCATTCCTGGGTATTAGAAACTGCTTTAATAACAACCCCAGACAAAGAAACACGATCTCGCACAGTGTGTTCCCCTCTCTGTTTTGCCCCATCTCATCTGTTTGTCTCCAGTGGTTTTTTCTTTCTCTTCAGAGCTATACTCAGACCTCCACAATTTCTTCCCAAATATAGTAAGGCTTATTACACAACACAGGCACTTTGCACACTTACCCTTTCAGAAATATGGCACCATGCACAATGTTTACCTTGCATGCTTTTTATGCGCAATTACTTCAACCTACTCTCATCACCCTTGCATCAATATCATGTTTTGTCCTGTTTCTTTCATGCACTGAGGCCAAGTTCCTCCCAAGGTTCTCCAAAGTCAGCTCACTTGACTCAGGTACAGTTGAGGCAGGAGGACATTGTCAAAGTTAAGTAGGAAGTAATTAGAGATTTATAATTATGAGCTTCAGTGGTGCAACGAGCAGCTCGGCTTTAGGATACAAATTTAATGGGATGGAACAAACCAGGATTAAGCCATTTTGCAAAAGTTTGACATATAAATGTGGCAATATTTCTAACTAAATGACATGAAACATGTATGCCATTCTTTGTTTTAAGATCATGTGGGAACTCCCCATTTACCTAGATGATGGTAACCATCCGGAGCAACTCCTGCGTCTGGCAAAAACAGGATCAGATCTAATTTTGGCGGATCGCCGTCCGCTCACCGCCGCCCTGCACCACCGTGTGGAGCCAGTGTAAATACTCTCATTGATTAAAATGGTTGTGTATTTGCAATGGAGGTTGGACCGCAGCTGAGCAGAGCTGCATCTAGTGTAAATTAGGGGCAAGCTTGAGATTTATGACACTTTGCTGTGCAGCAAAGCTGAATCATCATGTTCAAGTAGTTTATCTGAGAAATATCAAAATAAAACTAAGAAAATCTTAAGATAACTTCACCTATAACACAATAATGTCACGTCGTACTGATTGTAAATTACATAAAATTTCCTCCTTTGCATTATGAAAACAGACATATAAAGAAAAACTCACAAGCTTTTTTCAGAAACTCAGTACTTGTGTTTTTTATGTCTGAGAGCCTGAGGTAATGTTGAGCTTGCACCTTCCTCCTCGTCTTCCTCTTCTCCACTAAACTGTTCGCAGACAACACCCTCTTTGAGCGCACACATGCACAAGCACTGCTCTGTCATTATCCCCCACCCCACCCCCCGCTCACTTAATCATTGTATGGTGTGAGGGATAGTGAGAACATATAATAAAAGGAAAGTGCAATCCCACCATAATTTATTTATTGTGTGTGTGTGTGGGGGGGGGTGTGTGTGTGTGTGTGTGTGTGTGTGTGTGTGTGTGTGTGTGTGTGGGGGGGGGGGGGTGTTCACATGCACTCACCAACTAATAGTTTAATATTTTCTCCAAAAGCTGCACAGAAATATCCACCTTTTAGTCCAACATTGTGGCACTGGTAACAGTTTTTTTCTTCTCTCTTTTCTTTTGTATTGATGACTAATTGACTAGTTGATGACACCTTATTTTAGTTCCTCTGTTAATTAAAACTGAGAATCACACTCAGGTGGGAGGAGGACAGCTGTGCTCTCTGTGTGATCTCTGTCTTCTCAGACTGCAGCGGGAGGAACCTCCTGGTAGTGATGTATGCTGCAGCGAGAGGGGTTTCCCAGGAGTTTGTCAGGGGTGCCTAAGGGACTATGAAATGTGTGTGTGAACATGAATGCTGAAAAACCATGTGACTGGTCATTGACTGTACAGAGGGAGTGTACAGTGGTAAATATTTTCAGGTGAGTGGTTTCTTACAGAGTTCCAGGATGGGTGCGGCTCAGAGGCGAAGGCTTGGATCCAGGGAGGTGAATATGAAGAGCATTACAACAGGTTTGAGGTTGGGAGGCAATGATTGAGCAATTTGGTTGCCAGAGACTGGAGGCAGGTGATTTAAGCAGGCTTGTTTTCCTTGCAGCTGGGAGGCACAGGTTTTGCAGGAAGAGTGGTCCAAAGCAACACAGGTTTCACGGGTCTGGATTACTGAACACAGAGGAAGCACAGGTAAGATACTTAAGATCAATGGGCCTCATGCAAGAACCGTTGGTACGCACAGATTTGTTATTAAGTTGTGCGTACGAGTGATTTAGGAGAATTTGTGACAWTCACCAATGTTTTCATATTCTAAGATTTTTTTCAGATATGAACAAAATTCAGGAGTGGTCCAGACCTGTCGTATATTTTACCAGCAGTCAGTCTGCTGTTATCCAGACTGGTTTTCTTCACTAATAACTTTATACAGTGGTTTGCAAAAGTATTCATACCCCTTGAACTTTTCCATATTTTGTCACATTACAAC
>NW_013952781.1:64932-66349 GCF_001266775.1 Austrofundulus limnaeus
CACTCACATTCACACACTGATGATGGCAAACTACACTGTAGCCACAGCTGCCCTGGGGCGCACTGACAGAGGTGGTGCTGCCATACATCGGCGCCACCGGACCCTCTGACCACCATCAGTAGGCAAGGTGGGTGAAGTGTCTTGCCCAAGGACACAACGATTGAGACGGCTGGACGGGGGACCGAACCAGCGACCTTCCGGTTCCAGGACGACTCCCCTAACCACTCCGCCATAGCTGCCCATGGTGGGGCGGGGGGGCTTGGGCTCTTGCGGGCGGGTTGCCGGGCCCTGGGCCGGTGTGTGCCCTGGTGTCCAGCTCTGGGCTGGGGGCCTCTGGTGCGCTGGTGGTCTGCGGTTCTCATTGGCTGTGGGGTAGGGTAGGCTGGGGGCATGATATGGAGCTAGTGGGGGTGGGGGGTCGACCCAGCCTGGGTGTCCTTGTGCTATATGTTCTGATAGTGGCCCGAATGTTGGGGTGGGTGTAGTA
Source organism: Austrofundulus limnaeus (assembly GCF_001266775.1). NCBI lineage: Eukaryota > Metazoa > Chordata > Actinopteri > Cyprinodontiformes > Rivulidae > Austrofundulus > Austrofundulus limnaeus. The sequence goes on from NW_013952781.1 coordinate 65,420, forward strand.
TGTCTTCTGGGGCGGTATTGAGTTGGTGGCCGTGGGTGGTGGCTGGGGGCCATGCTGGGCTGGCTGGTTGGCCCCTTTGCTGTGGCGGGGCCCCCTGGGTGCCCCTTGCTCTGTCGGCGGTTGGGTGGGCGCTCTTGGCCGGGCCATCCTTGCTGGGGAGCGGTGGCCTCTCTGGGCGGCGGGCAGGCTATGGGGCTGGGTTGGGTTTTGGGGGTCTGGGTGGCTCTGGGGGGGGGATGTTGGTCCCGGTTTCTGGTGGCCTTCGGGGCTCCGTCAGTCCATGGTCTGGGGTTCCGTGGGCTTGGCGGCCTGCCTGGAGGGAGAGGTAGTTGGGCTGCTCTTCCTGGGTGGGTTTCGGGGAAAGGGAGGGCTTACTGGAGGGAGAGGTAGTTGGGCTGCTCTTCCTGGGTGGGTTTCGGGGAAAGGGAGGGCTTACTGTGCATTTTGCTCCCTCAGTTTATTCTCACTGTCCCTCGCCGCACACCTCCATCCTCTTCACTTTCAACTTCACACATGTAGGGGTTTTTTTTTTTGAGGTGGGGGGGGGCACAGTTGTGTTATAAGAGCAACAATATTACATTTGTATTTGCCATAACCACCTGGGCCCCAAATTTTATTGTACATCTTAGACATTCACTCGTAACATTTTCATGAAATTCACATATAGGAACTTATGGTGGGCACTCATGGCTATATCCCCCAAGGTTTGCATATAGACACTTAAGGTTTTGGGTTAGAGTAGTGGTGGAGGGGAAACAGGCACCACGCCGGCCTCTGCCTCTTCTTCTTTCCCTTTTTAATTACTCTATAGAACAACACGCACCAACAGTACATCTGGGGGTGGGGGTGTCAGGGTCTTTATTCCCATCCCATTCCCCAACTGCCATTTGGGGAGGGGGTCCTGAAGAGGTGCGGTCCTGGGCTGTGGGT
>NW_013952781.1:67846-74567 GCF_001266775.1 Austrofundulus limnaeus
GGTGTGGAGAGGATGGCTATAAGGGGAGAAGGGAGGCCATTCGAAAAAAAAATAAATAAATAAAAAGAGATAACTGAGGTTCCATGTGCTCTTGAACCTCCTCTTCTTCTGGTGGGGTTTCCAGTGACTGTACCGCTGATAGCCTGCTTTAGTGTTCATTAATTTCAGACAGCCATATTTCAACATCCTCAATAAACCCCTTATTGTATTTCACGATGTTTGCAAACGGTACATTTTGCTTATCTTTCTCATCAGGTGGAATTAAAATAAGCAGGGATTCGTGTAATGCAATGGCATCCTTAAGCAGATTTATTAATCCATCAAACTGTGATTTCACTTGTGAACAATTTTTATCATCTTTCATTAGCTCTTTAAGAGAGGTGATTACATTTTCCATTTTATTTACATAAGTTTTCCGTTCATTTTGGATGCTTTCAATTTTATTTAGAAGGGCTTTCTCGGTCAGAACAACTGATCCTTTGTCCTTTTCAGGTTTCTCAAAAACAAGATGATCTATTCATTTTTAAACTTTCAATAAAAGGAGCATGCCAAAAATCCCAAAAAATTAAAGGCAACTTTAACGCAGTAGCTTTGATAAACACACACAGAACCGCAGCGCACACACGGTCTCCCACCGCCACTATCCGACAGCAAACACGGTGGGGGCGTGTCACGATATCATCTTCTCATGGCAGAATCAAACTGTGTTCAAACAAACAATACGCAGCACAAAAAACAGAAGTAACATACAGTACCACTGTCGTCTTCTCCTTCAAGCAGACCGCTTTCGTGGGCGTGGTGGCAGTGGTGTGTGGGTCTGCGTCCACGTTCCAGCCAAGCAAACAAAATGGGAGGTCCCGTTGTCGTTTCAAACTGTTGTGCTGACAAGATATTGGCAACTGTCAACATCTGAGTTGCCGAGCGGCATTCAGTCACAAGCATGCAGAACCTTCCTCATTCAGTTCTGTTTGTTTGTTGCTCATAATTAAACCATATTTGATTATCATGTACGCAGACTTTTCTGGTATTATTCCAACGTGTTTCTGCTTTTTGCGATGACAGAATTTTGGCGTTGTCGAAATGGCGGCTTCAAGGACCGGAGGACGGCCCACAGCAGCCGATTGTCTTGTCTCGGACATTTACCGGAGCGTGGAGGCTGGTGAAGCTGATCTGTTTTTTGTCTGCTGTTCGTCTCCGGGTTTTGTGAATCTGTCATGCCTCGACCGCTGTGGGTAGTCTTTTGGGACTGAAGCTGAAAAAAAGAACCTGACAGTCGACAGAAACAAGGTGAGCTAATATTTTCATTAGCACCTTATGCTAAAGAGCTACGGCTAATTTTTCGGCCCGCACACATTGAAATTATAATTTTTACACGCTGGTCTGGGTTTTCTGAGGCTGAAATTACGCTAGCTGAAGTAGTTGTGGGAACGATTCATTCCACTTCGAGTTAAAATAAAAGCAGGGAGCTCAGTTTTCTGTTTTTATGTAGCCTGGAGGACAGCTGTTTTTCTAATGGTTGAGCGTAGGCAGGTTAAAACAAATGTTTAAACTGCTGAGGGAAAATGTTGTTTTTCCGTCTTGTTTCTATTTGAGGAGACATTTTCGTAGGCTAGGAGTCATTCCAAGTGACCGCGACCCCGACATCTCGTTATAGAATGTCATTATGTAGGGCAATGAGCCTGAGTTTCAGCCACAGAATGCGACCAGAAAGGCTTTCCTTTTGAGTACAGGCCATGAAAAACAAATATGGCGCTGACAGCCGTGAAAAGTGTCTGCGGATATGGGTGTCTTTATAAGTTGGTTTCCGGGACCAACGTGACTCAAAGCTTAAATCAAGAAGAATGATAAAAGTTTGTTTGTTTGTATGTGAATCATTTTTAATAACATGGGTTTAGTAATATTTTAATGGAGCGCATTTGGGACTCTGCTGTTTTCAGCCGCGCAGCGTCATCTCCTGTTGGTGCGGCTGGTTCGGGGTGGTGTTTGGCCAGGGCCCGGTCATTCCTCGCCTCTGCTGTAAACCGTGTGTTGAAGAGGAGGGTGAGCGCGCGTCGGGCAACAGATTCCCCGTTTTGTTTCCTTTTTCATAATCCCCCTAACACATGCATGAAAATGGATGTGTTTTCTAACAAACTCTCAGGGTGAAGTGTGAAAAATATTTTATTTGAAGACAAAGAGTTATGATACTTTTAATTAATGAAACTGTTGGGGGAAAATGGTTTTTGCTGAACTGTTTTTTTTTTCATTTGTTTGTTTTCTGTTTCAAATGATTCAGTGAGTGTATATATATATGCATACATACAGAGTGGAGGTTTGTTCAATTCCCTCAAGCAAGGGAGAGTGTTTTTTTGTTTTGTTTGTTTTGCCTTTTAAAATGAGATGCAGAGATAAAGAACATGTAATGAAACATTCTAACTTGAAGGCTGGCTTACATGCCAGGTTACAGGCCATTTAAAATATGAGGTATTTCAAATTTTCTGGAAGAAAAGATAAAAGAAAAGGTGAAACAGATAAATAATTAGTCCATGACAGCAATAATCCTCAAAGATCTATGGCAAAAACAAACGTCCATATTCCAAGGCAGTGATAAACAAGCAATCTAGGGCCAAAGTCTCATTTTTAAGCACATAGTTCCCAAGGCTTAATGGCGGTCAGCAAAAGTTTGACTTCCCCCATCGCCCACTCAGAAGGAAAGACAAAAATCATCACCGTGAGCCAACAGCTGATCTTAAATTACTATTAACACCATGTGACCTCAATATCTGCATATTCACCACAGGCAGGGTCAATGCAGCTAGCTTTCAGATTTTGGAGCACTTCATGCTTCCATCTGCTGAAAAGCTGTATGGAGATGAAGATTTCATTTTTCAGCACAACCTGGCACCTGCTCACAGTGCCAAAACCACTGGTAAATGGTTTACTGACCATGGTATTACTGGGCTCAATTGGCCTGTCAACTCTCCTAACCTGAACTCCTGAGAGAATTTGTGGGATATTGTGAAGAGAAAGTTGAGAGACACAAGACCCAACACTCTGGATGAGCTTAAGACACAAGACCCAACACTCTGGATGAGCTGAAGACCCAAGATTCTGGATGAGCTTAAGACCCAAGGCCCAACACTCTGGATGAGCTTAAGACCCAAGACACAAGACCCAACACTCTGGATGAGCTTAAGACCCAAGACACAAGACCCAACACTCTGGATGAGCTTAAGACCCAAGACACAAGACCCAACACTCTGGATGAGCTAAAGACACAAGACCCAACACTCTGAGCTTAAGGCCACTATCGAAGCATCCTGGACCTCCATAACACCTCAGCAGAGCCACAGGCTGATTGCCTCCATGCCACGCCACATTGAAGCAGTCATTTCTGCAAAATGATTCCCCACCAAGTATTGAGTGCAGAACTGAACATAATTATTTGAAGGTTGACTTTTTTTGTATTAAAAACACTTTTCTTTTATTGGTCGGATGAAAGATGCAAATTTTTTAAGATAGGGTTTTTTTTATTTTTCTTTACTTTTTTGCCAAAATCAAATCAAACTTTATTTATAAAGCGCTATAACATCAGCCACTGCTGAAACAAAGTGCTGAAGATGTGAAATAAAAACACAATAAAATCACACAGTTAAATAAGTGACAATCAGTACCAATACAGTAAAATTTGAGTAAAATCAAATCTCAGTTGGGTTGAAGGCCACTGACAAAAATAAGTTTATAAAAGGCTTGAACTACTTCAGTTGGTGTGCAATGAATCTAAAATATATGGAAGTTTAATGTTTATTAGTACATTACAGAAAATAATGAACTTTATCAAAATATGCTAATTGTTTAGAAGGACCTGTAGAAGGATTGTATTTATCCTGGAGAGATAGCCTGCTAACACATAAGAAAGCCCTTTGTAAAGCTAGAAATGTATATTATTCCTCTTTTAATAGAAGAGAATAAAAACAATCCTAGGTTTCTGTTCAGTTCTGTGGCTAGACCAATGAAAAGTCCTGTCTCTGTTGAGCTGTCACAGCTTGGTGGTGAGGAGAACCCAAAATTCAGGCAGACAGGCAGACCAAACTTAAAGTAATAAAAAAGACTTTAATAAAGAAAAAGGCCAACGTGGCAAGATAACAAAGCCATAAATCAAAACTTGGAGCACGAGCATACATGGGTAAACAATGGTCGGATGCTGAAGTGATGAAGAGATGATCCTTAAATACAAACAGGACTGAGTGGAAGTAGGAAACAGCTGGGTGATTGCAAATGAGGACAGGTGAGTGTGGCAGGTTGGAAAAACACTAAGAAGCTGACTGAGGTAAACATGGCACAGGAAACTGAAAACAGGAAATGAGAAAATAAGACAATACCAAACAATGAAAAACAATCTGAAAAATACTAAGGAAAATAACCCTAACACAAGAATCATGACATGAGCCATGTATCCCTACAACTCTTAAGTAGTGATGGCTTCCTGACATTCTTTAAAGATAAAATAATTTTCATAAGGAACACATTTCATGCCAAATTTCCTGCTACTGTCTCTGATTCTCTGTCAGATGAGGCAGCTTTAGTGTCACTAGAACCTGATTTATGTCTGGACAGTTTTTGTCCTGTTGAGCTCTGAATTATCTAAAATAAAAGCTTCATCCAAACCATCAACCTGTCTGCTAGATCCCATCCAACCAGACTGTTCAAATAAGCATTTCCCTTAAATAATATTTATATTTTAGATGTACTTAATTTATCTTTAATGAATGGTAATGTGCCGCAGAGCTTTAAGGTTGCTGTAATTAAACCTTTACTTAAGAAACCTGATATTGATTCAGGCGTTCTGGCCAATTATAGACCTATATCTAATCTCCCATTCATCTCAAAAGTTCTTGAGAAATTAGTTGCAAATCCGCTATGTGAACATCTGGATAGAAATAATCTATATGAGGAGTTTCAGTCAGGGTTTAGAGCTCATCATAGCACAGAAACAGCACTGGTGAAAGTTACTAATGATATTCTCATGGCCTCAGACAGTGGACTTGTGTCCATTCTCGTCCTGTTAGATCTCAGTGCTGCATTTGATACAGTTGATCACAATATTTTATTACGTAGACTTGAACTTGATATTGGGATTACAGGAACAGCTCTAAAATGGTTTGTCTTATTTAACTGATATATTTCAGTTTGTTAATGTTAATAATGAATCTTCTTCTTACACCAGAATTAGTCATGGAGTTCCTCATGGTTCAGTGCTTGGACCAATCCTCTTTACTTTATATACACTTCCATTAGGTAAAGTTATTTAAAAGCATGGGATAAATTTCCATTGTTACGCTGATGATACTCAGTTATATTTATCCATGAAACCTGATGAATCCAACCACTTACTTAAACTACAAGCATGTCTTACAGACATAAAAACATGGATGACTCTTAACTTTCTGCTTCTAAACTCAGATAAGACAGAGGTTATGGTTCTTGGACCTGAAAATCTTAGTGATCAACTTTGCAGCCTTGCTTTTTCTTTTTGTCTCTTCTCCAGATGTAGGTGCACCTGGACCAGTCCTAGACCAGTTCTTCTGTGTTTGTCTGTGTCTCTTTCCTGTCCCTCAACCAGCCAGTCGAGGCAGATGGTCTCCTGTCCTGAGCCTGGTTCTGCTGGAGGTTTCTTCCTGATTAGCAGGGAGTTTTTCCTTTCCACTGTTTGTGTTGAATCACTTCATCACAGTCTCCCATCCTGAGCAATATGCTGGTTTCTTCATTAGATTGGTTTTTTTTTTCATGTACGGTGCCCTGAGACAATGTATGTTGTGACTTGGCGCTATATAAATAAACTGAATTTAATTTAATTAGACTAACTAGCAGACACTGCGCAAAAAATTGACATTCAAAACTCCGCTTTCTGTTCTCCGATTGGCCCAGATGAAAATTCTTCTGAAGAAATCCTTGTCTATGGGAGAAATCCCATATGGACAGTGTTGTATAAAGCAAACAACATGATACATGTGTAAAAGTACAAGTACTACCAAAAATTACTTTGGTAAAAGTCTTAAAGTATCGTATTTTTCGGACTATAAGCAGTGACTTTTTTCCTGAACTTTGAACCATGCGGCTTATAGTCTGGTGCGGCTTATATGTGGATTTTTTTCTTCAGCCACCAGGGGGCTCTTATGCTCCATTTGCTTCAACCACTCACTTCAAAAAAAGAAGAAAAAAAGAAAAAGGTGATCCTTCCAGAGCCGACTATTGACTAGGAAACAGCATTTAAAGATAGTCAATGGCCAAAAACTCATAAAAGGGGATAAAACTGACATTTTTCAGGGTGGAATCTGACTGATAAAAACTTTGGAACTTAATCCAGGACCAGTTTGTGGATAAACGTCGAGTGAAGAGCTGCTGACTTTTTTTTCGGCATTGCACTCCCCGGGGAAGGAAMCCCATGCAGTGACGTATGCTGGAACGGGAGGGCTTTCCCAGAAGCTGACTGACGGGGGTAAATCATTCTCAAAAACTGGCCGAATGCGAAGAGCAACYTTTCCTGATGTCTGCCAGTGGATTCTAACAGCATGGAGCAGAGTGAATGAGTCCACCATCACCAGTGGGTTCTGAAAGGCTGGACTGCTACGTGAACCAGGCACCACAGCTTCAGAGCCAGCCCGGGAGAACAGTGACACAGAAACTGAACAGGTACCGCTGTGTGACGCAGCTTGTTTATCTCCGACACTGAAGAGGAGGA
>NW_013952781.1:77077-88340 GCF_001266775.1 Austrofundulus limnaeus
GTTTGTGTACAAACTAATACACTATCAGAGTTTTATATATTTATACTTCTCATTCAACCACAGTTAAATTCACTCTGTCTAGGAGGCTCAGTTTATATGGATAGTTTTTATTTTTTACAATAACAAGCTGGAATAAAAACAAGCAGAATTGAAATAAAAGTAACGACTTTATACTTCTTGCCTTTTTAAAAATGTAAAAAGTAGAAGTAAAAAGTAGGCTGAAAAATATTACTCAAGTAAAGTACAGATCCCCTAAAATTCTACTTAAGTACAGTAACAAAGTATTTGTACTTTGTTACTTTACAACTCTGCAGACGGAGCAGTGAGGGGAAACTAGAAATGAGCGGACTAGCGTAGGAAGGTAAAGGCTAGGCTACTAGCCAATGGGATGGAAGGAAAAAATCTAGCACTGACTTATCATTGAGTATCATTGAGGCCAAACAGACTGGACTGGGCTGATGTCCAGTTGTGGCTCAGACATCTTAAATCAGAATCTCAGTGGCTAATGATCCGTTTTTCTGTTAAATGATTGCTAATTAAGATAAGTTGCTTAGTAAAAAACAACATGAGGCTTAGTAAGTTGAACTTGACAGGAATAATTATTATAGCATCCGTTCAGTTGGCTGCAGTTGTTCTAACATCTTTTAAAAGATCCAATCAAACCCCGTGGGCCAAATGTTGATTTAAAACGTAAAATGGAGGTAACGAGAGACTCATGACAAGTCCCTAGATTTCCATCTGAATCTGATTTGGATAAGAATCAGTGCTCATGGCTACAATCACATGGAGATTTGGGAGATTAACTCTGCTCAGAGGGGCTTAGACTGGAATTACCTGATCAGTTTGCTGGAGGAAGACTCTGACAGGGAGGAAGCTGAACACATCAGCCCTGGTCTGCCAGTTGTTTTGGTTTTCAAATATTTCATCCTGTGTACTTGTCCACAAACACGAAAGTGAATTTGTGACAAACTTCACCCTGTCGTTACTTCAGTTTCTGTTTCAGTCTGCCCAAAGTGGGTGCTGTAAAAAATTAATTTAGTTTTTAGATTTGAGACTTGCTATCACCCACTGGCCAAGGTGACAATGTTTTTACCTGTGTGTGTGTGTTAGGACATGTGTTTGTGCTTGTGAATGTGTGGTTTTTCTGCGCCATTAGGAAAAATATATTATGAATCAGAGGACAGATTTCTTTGAAACTTTCAGTTGATGCACCTTTTTTTGATCAAAGTGTTTTTGTTTTTATTTTTTAACATAAACCACAAAAAACAGACTTACAAAACCACAAAACAAAACATACACCCCCAAAATCAATCCCATCCCTCCCCTCCTATACCGGATCTACTATATAACATGAATCCATCATGTATTCATACATAAGTCGAAACAATACACAGGTTTGTGACAAAGAACCAATATTTGACCTTTACACAAAATTATCTGCAGACATTTTTTTCTACATAAGATATAAATGGCTTCCAGATGTCAAAGAATTTGTTTACAGATCCCCTAACAGTATATCTAATCTTCTCTAAATGAATGTAAGACATAACTTCTCTTAACCAATGACCATATACTGGAGGATGTGGATCCTTCCATCGAAGAAGAATAAGTCTTCTAGCCAGTAGAGAGCAGAAAGCTAACACTGTCCTCTGATGTTCACTGAGGGAAGCTTCTGCTGGAGCCACCCCAAAGAGAGAGATGAATGGTGATGGATGAACAGTTCGTCCAAATAGTCCTGAAAAGGTGTCAAAGATGCCTTGCCAGTATCCATGTAGCTTTGGACAGGACCAGAATGTGTGCAGAAGTGTGGCAGGAGATTGTCCGCAGCGATCACACGTCGGATCCAAATCCTTTTTGAATTTGCACAATCTGTCCTTAGACAAGTGTAGACGATGTACTACCTTGAATTGAACTATAACATGCTTCACACATATTGAGGATGAATATATATTTTGAATAATTTTTTGCCAAACTGTGTCTGATATGGATTCCTCCAAGTCCATCTCCCACTTGCCCTTCAAAGAATCTAAACTGGAGTCAGAAAATGAGCTGAGCAGAGAATAAACTCTGCTRATAGAGCGTTTTGTTACAGACTTACACATCAGAATCTCATCTATAAGAGACGTTGGGGGGCGTAGAGGAAAACATCCAGAGTTTGACATTACAAAATGTCTCAGTTGTAAATACCTGAGGAACTGTGACTTATGGATGCCAAATTTCTGTGCTAACTGTTCAAATGAGGCGAACTTATTGTCTATATAAATATCATTTAGAGAAGTTATTCCCTTTAAACTCCAGGTATTGAAAACAGAGACCATTAGTGAAGGAGCCAATGTATGGTTATTTGTTACTGGAGCAGACAATAATAATTCTGTTTTTTTAAACAACCTCCTGCACTGATTCCATATTTTTATTGTGAGTTACAACAGGATTAGAAGTATAAGTTGAGATGGGTTGATTAAACGGTAACRGGGAGCAAAGTAAAGCAGAGAGAGAGAGCTCGCCGTGACTGATTTCCTCTCTAGATTTACCCAAGTAGGAACAGGGTRGTCBTCTCTCAACCAGTACAGTAAGGCTCTAATGTTGGCTGCCCAGTAGTAATATAAAAAGCTGGGGAGTGACAAGCCACCAAGACCATGGGGTAACTGTAACATCTTACTGGCTATCCGTGGATGTTTTTTATTCCAAATAAAGGATGACAATTTACTATTTAAATTTGTAAAGAAAGTCCCAGTGAGGAACACTGGCACGCTCTGAAATAAAGTAATTTGGGCAATATTGTCATTTTGATCTCGTTGATTCTACCCCCCAGGGATTGAGGCAGGGATGCCCATGTAGCGATGTCCTTCTTAAGGTTCACCAGGAGAGGCAGAAAGTTTGCTGTATAAAGATCTTTGTGACTGTGAGTAATCGAAATACCAAGGTATTTAAATTTGGCAGAGCTAATTTTGAAAGGAACTGGACCCATATGCTGCTCATCTATTGGGGTCACGGGCATCAATTCACTTTTTTGAAGGTTTACCTTATAACCAGATGTTTCCAAACTTTTGAAGTAAAAGAAGTAACTCAGGAACACTAGACAAGGGATCTGAAATGTAAAGAAGAGTATCATCAGCGTATAAGGAAACTTCATGTTCAGTGTCAAACCGATTGATACCTTTAATCTTAGGGTTGTTCCGTAAAGCCACTGCGAGTGGTTCAATTGCGAATAAAAGTGGCGAGAGTGGGCACCCCTGCCTCGTACCACGTTCCAATTCAAATTAGCTGGATAGATTACTGTTAGAGTGTACTGCTGCCATTGGCAAGGTATATATCTGCTTCACCCATGAAACAAATTTAGGGCCGAAGTTAAACATCTCCAAGGTCTTAAAAAGATAGTTCCACTCCACCCGGTCAAACGCTTTCTTGGCGTCCAGCGAGATTAAAATTTCATTGCAGTTGTGACCGGGCGGAGCAGAAGTATACAGCACATTAAACAAACACCTGATATTAAAGAAGGATTGATGATTTTTAATAAAACCGGTCTGGTCAGGTGCAACAATTGTAGGGATAATCTGTTTGACTCGTTTTGCCAACATCTTTGTAAGAATTTTTACATCAGTATTTAAAAGCGATATTGGGCGATATGAACTGCAGCTCAAGGAATTACCGCCTGACGCATAGACAGTGGCAATAATTGTATAGTCAAGAATTCCTCAAAAACTGATAGCAACAGGGGAGAAAGTAGATCCGAAAATTTCTTAAAGAATTCTGCCGGGAAACCATCWGGTCCTGGAGATTTTCCATTTTGCATGTTTTTAATTGCAGAGTTTATCTCAGCTGAAGAGAAATCTCTTTCCAAATTGTTAGATCAGAACTTAGTGAAGGGATTTTAATATCTTTAAAGAAATCATCCAATTCAGTAGGGTCAGGTGAGGCTTCGGAGGTATACAGAGATTGGTAAAATTTGCTGAAACACAGATTAATTCCTGCATTCTCACAACATTTTACACCATGCTTATCATTTATAGCGGAGATATCCTGTTTAGCTGAGCGCTGCCGTAGCTGCCATGCAAGAAGCCCTCTCACCGTTCTCATAGTAGCCATACCTAGATTTGGATATTAAATATTCGGCCTGTTGGGTAGATAAGATGTTATACTCTGTTTGGAGTAATGTACGTTTCTTAAGTGAGTCTTGTGTAAAACCATGGCAGCATTCCCTGTCTAATTGTAAAATCTGATCTTTTAGCGATTTTAGCCGTTCGATGTTTTTCTTCTTTTTATTTGCACAGTAAGAGATTATTTGACCTCTCAGGTAAGCCTTTAATGACTCCCAAACTGTGCAGAGCGGCATCCCAGGAGTCCGATTAACATCAATAAAAAACTTAATTTCAGAAGCAAGCATATCAACTAAGTCTGTCAGATAAAAGTATCGGATTAAGTCGCCAAGGACGATAGACCGATTGCGTAACAGGAACGTTCAGTTTCATTATGAGTGGACTATGATCAGAAATGACTATCGCTCCATAATCACATTCACTCACTAAAGGTAAAATCTGTTTATCGAGGAGAAAGTAGTCAATCCGTGAATAGCTCTTATGAACAGGGGAAAAGAACCAATATCGTCTCAGGGTCGGATTTCGAAAACGCCACACGTCAACCCCTCCATAAGTGTTAAGAAATGAAATAATTGACTGGGCCGATTTAGAGAGATCCTCCCCACTGTACTACAATCGAGGGATGATAGCACACAGTTCACATCTCCCCCAATTATGAGATTATGTGTTGAAATATTAGGTAAATTTGAAAAAAGCGTATTAAAAAACGTTTGGTCATCCCAATTTGGAGCTTTTACCGAGACTAAAATGACAGGAAGTGCATATAGTTTTCCTACCACAATAACATAACATCCAGCAGCGTCCGTTTTAACACTGGATGCCATAAATTGCACCTGTCTACTAACTAAGATGGCTACCCCTCTAGGTAGCCGGTCCTCATTGTCCGTCGTTGAGATGATTTTCTTTTTAACGTAGTCCATTGCTTTATTGGCATCCAGGAAATCCTTGTTTTCCTCCCCATGAGAAATGCGGAGCCGTGCAGGAAAAAGCAAGCCATAGCGAACATCTCGTCAGTTGCGAAGAAGCCTCCTTACCTCCGTAAACGCCGCCCAAGCCCTGGCCACAGCCGCAGTGTAGTCAGATGGGATGATGATCTGTGCCTCCTTAAAACGAAGATGGCCGCGGCTCCGCACCCGACGCAATATTTCCACACATTCTTGATAATATTGAAGCTTAGCAACAATAACCCGCGGCTTATCGCCTGACTTGTTTCCACCTGGAGAGCGATGTGCTCGGTCCACCATTGGCTCTTTATCCATCTGTAGAACCTCTGCTAGCAGTTTAGCCACTGCTGAAGTGGAGCTGGATTCTGGTGTCTCYGGAAKTCCAATAATCCGCACATTGCACCTTCTCATGCGCCCTTCCATATCGTCACATTTTTTTTTGAGCCCACCAACTTCTTCTTTCAGTTCCAACAAGGTGGAGCGCAGAGCAACAACCTCATCGGACCAGGTCGACAAGCCGTCCTCCACCTCTTTAACGCTCTGTTTCACGTGGTCCAGATCTGCGCGCAGTAGCATCGTGCCATTAGCCACTTCAGCTCTCACCGCTTGTAGCTCTCCTTTAATAAGAATAAACTCTTCAGCCAAAGCTGCTTTTATTTCAGATTTGATCACAGCTGAGAGATCGGTATTTATAGTGGCAAGAATGTCAGACTTCAAGGAGAGTGCGTCCACTTCGCCGCGGGAGGGAGAGGAGGGCGCCGAAACTCTGGCTTTAGCTGCAGCCTGCTCCGAGGCAGTGTCGGGCCTAACAGCCGTCGAGCTAGAATGTTTGCCTTTCCTCGAGTTTGTCACCATTCTTCTATTCTTCCAGGCAAGAATCACTCAGGGGTCGAGTCCGGATGGACCAAATGTTCAAAACAGCAAGGACATTTAGTAGAGAACCACAAACAGAACAAGTCGGAGCGGGAGCCACGCGACACACGTCTTACTCCTCCGCCATCTTGCCCCGCCTCTCTGACTGGGTCCAGTTGCTGCACCTTTTCAACTGATTTCCTTTTAGAGTCAACCCAAAACAGAAAGGTCACCACAGAAAAAGTGACCTTGGAAAATATAAAACTAGCTATAACTCAGCTAATTTAACAGACTACACAGATACTGAGCTATTTTTTAGTAAGGTGTTTGCTAAGCATAATCTCTAATACATGCTTTAAGCACTCTACCTTGTGAATATGTAGGACCCGAGTGCTGTGAAACAGTAGAAGGTCCTATTATTTTTTACCTGATTATTATTATTATTATTATTATTATTATTATTATTACTGTTATTATTATTATTATTGTTGATGTTGTTGTTGTTGTTGTTGTTTGTTGTAGTAGTAGTANGTTGTTGTTGTTGTTTGTTGTAGTAGTAGTATTAGTATGTTTTACTAGTAGTAAAATTATTACTAGTAGTAGTAATTTTATTTTCTTTTTGTGTCATGCACTACAAGTGCCCAGCCCACACGGGCATACAACACAACAAAATAAATACACACAGGCGGACAGACAAAGATTATTTAAATAAAAAATGTGTCCTTCCTGAGGTGTCAGGCTTTTAACAAAATTGTGCTATCTGAAATCCAAAATACTTCGATAAATACTGGATTTTATCTTTATCAGCTAATTTTAAAATATCTGAATAAAAGTCAATAATTTTACTCAACAATTCATTTCTCAATATCAGCTATAAAAGACAATAAAACAGTTCCCCATATCCTTTCTGGGAAAAATTAACTTTATTAAGATGATAATTCTCCCTAAATTAATTTATCCAGTGTCTATGCTGTTTCTTTTTATTGACTCTAAAGACTTAGCTGGAATAAATAAAGCAATATCAGAATTTATTTGGGCAAGAAGAAAACCTAAAATTAAAATGGAAGTTTTATAACTTCCCAAAAACCTGGGTGGATGGAGCCTGCCCAATGTTGAGAACTAGGTACTGTCCCTACATGCAAATATTATTTCAATGTGGGCTGCCCAAAAACATGATTACCCATGGCTTGATATTGAGGAAAATGTTTATAAACCTTATCGGTGGTGGGCCCACAGGAAGGCAAACCCATGTAGCTCATGAGCCTGGTCTTAATGGTCTTAAAGGGGACCTGTTGTGCAAAATTCACTTTTTAAAGTTTTTTTTTCCTCAACAATGGGTATGTACTTCATAAAAAAACAGGCCTAGAACCAAAAAATGCACCCAGGGGTATATTTACTGTAAGTAAATGTATTTTTCATGTATATTAATGTCAAGTTTTCAAATCCCCGGCCGTTCACCAGCCCACACCAACCTGAGCCCAGCTCATTTCCTCGTAACAGTGGTTCTCAAACGTTTTTGGGCCAGCGCCCCCCTAGCCATGACTGACGACCCCTAACACCCCCCATTAAAAGAGTCATAGACTACCTGCTTTAAAGAGGATTTTTAAATTATTATTGTTATAGTTGTGTTGTTCTGATTATCATTGCTTCTGATCAACAATTAGAAAAAAGCACTTCACTGAATGACAAACGGGTGTTTTTGTTTTCCTGGGAAAATGCAAACATTGAACTCAAATTAGGTAGGCCAATCAGAAGTGCTAAAAACAAATTCTAACATTAATTATCACAAACCACAGCCAATCAGAAACAGCTAATCAAAAATGCCAAGAACAGAAACAGTTTCAAAACAAGCTGGAATTTAAAAGTTGCTAAAGCAGAATGATATATAAAACTAACCTAAAATATATTAAAATAAAACTATGTAGCAGATTTATTTTTATGGAGTTTGGTTTGAATATTGTTTTGAGTAATTTTAGATCAAATAACCCTCTTTTATGTTTCTTGTTTGTGTTTTTACATTGTCTTTTATTCATAGGCGTATAGGCCTATTAAAGATGATTGATGTTAAGCCTTTAAAGTTCATGACAATTCTAATGTATAAATAAGGGCTGTAGATTAGTTATAGTGCTACAAAATTTGCTGGTTTTGTAGCAAAGAAAATGTTTGTTACAATCTCTAAAAACATGCATCAGCAGACAAAAGAAAGCACTGAAAGTTTAGTTTGATTCTACTGAACGGCCTTATACAGGGGTTTGGGTTAAAAACTGTTTTGAGGCCTCTCTTCACTTGAAAATGTTATTTAGCCATTTAGAAAAAATAAAAAAATTGAGGGGAGGAGGTGGAAACATGACAAAATGATTTGACCTGTTATTACAGATCTAGAGTAAATTCAACTCCTTAAACAAATAAAATCAGATTTTTCCTTTTATCTTTCACAGTTTTTCTTCTAACAAAATATGGGTTTAAGGGTTATTTAAATGTCAAATGAAAATTACTTTTCAGTAGTTCGGAGGGTCAGGGGTGCCTGCAGGATTTATGCACAAACCCATCTACCTGACCCACACAAATACAGGCCACATGGGCACAATGTGCGTGTCACACAAAAACATCAACTTGGCACTGCGCCTGGTCCTGACCGACAGCCACAGGAGCGTGATGTACATCTGTGCCACAGGCCAGAAGCGTGCACACACTTTTGTCCCATTTTTGACTCGTCACATTACAAAATGTCAAAGAAATTTTTTAAAAAATCAACAAGCTATTCAGTGGCTGCAGTTTGCAACATTACATTTTTATTTCCGTCTGCGTCTGTTGCAAGAGAGTGAGAGAGACATTAGCAGACATCACCGCTGTTACACCGGCTGATGGTGTTGCTGTGATCCATCTGGATGTTGGATGCTTTCAGGAGAAGTCAGACAACAGAAATCACTCCTGTAAATGTGTAACTACTGTGACAACAATGCGCTCACAGTGCATCACTATTCTCTAATTTCAGATAAATAAATTATTCCACAGTTTACCATGAAAGAAACTGTTCATTTTCCAGATTAGTAAATGCCATGTGGGGGAAATTTTATAGATGATACTCTGATGTCCTGTTCTCCTGAAGGCAGCACAGAGCTGTGCAACATGAAGCTAACAGAAACTGATGCGAACAGAAACATGATACAGTTGCAGTGCCATGTTACAGACCCCCATTTTTCACAAGCAGTTCAAAGTTTAAACTGCTGTTGTGAATCTTTGGTGAAAATTTTACATTCAAGCTGACGCCCCCCAAACGTATTACAGTCTGTGCACCCCCTTTTTGTAAAGATTGCTGCCAACGCCCCCTGGCACCATAAAAACACCCCTCTAGGGGGCAGTACTGTCCCTGTTGAGAAACACTATTGTAACCCAAGCAGAGACTCCGCCCACTTCTTCACAGGACGGTTCTGCTGCTTAACAGTCATGGAGGACAGAGATGTGTGGATTAATTTTATTTTTATTTAATTTAGTTTATATTTTTGATGGCAATACTCTAGCAATATTAAAGCATACATTAAACAGCCATATTCCAACCTCTTCTGCCGATAGAAATAAGTTTTGAACTTTTTCCGCTCTCCTTTTCTCCCGCTTCGCAGCGGTCGCTCGTATCCGCAGCCAACGGAGGCTGAGGGTTGTTCGGATTTTTTTGCAAAATTAACGGATTTTTGAGGCTTTTTATACAGGTGCAGGTCCGAAGAGGTTGACATGTACTGTATGTTAAATAAAGTTTGCGTAAATAATTTCACAGTGAACTACTTTGGAAAAATCCACTTTCTACTGAAAAGAAACTGAAAGTAAACTTCTGGCGGGGGGCGGAGTTAACATAAACAAAAGGTTGGGAGGGGGGTTTCCATAGCAACTCATGCAAAGAGCTGAAGAACTGACAGGTCTGACATGGTGAAATTTCATTATGAGATTAGCGTTGTGAATTAAATGAAATGAACATGTTTTGTAGAGCCCACCGATGGATCCTAACTTGTTCTAGGACCCCCATCATAGGTCTCCTTTAATGAACACCAAAGGGACAGCTAAGTTGGTTGTGAAAAGAGAATGTGGACAGGATCCGTTTTTGCCTCCGCTGGAGGCATGGAAACACTGATGATTTGCAGATGCATTCCCATCGCCTGGTAAAAACCAGACCCCATCCTTCACTTTGCTTCGTACGAGGGTCTGGACTCTCAGCTATAGAGAAGTGATTCTTGCAGGAGGCGTGGCCTCTGCTGAAGTTTAAAATGATTGGATCTGTTGGTATGTGTGCCAGCTCCACTGTGACGGAGGCTAAGCTAAGAAGCTAACCGGAAATTGCGTGRGVTGTAAACAACCCTACTGAGAGGAGAAATATACCGAGCTGAATGAGACGACTGTAAATGAGAGCTGCTGCTTTGTCAGACTAATTTATTTTAATTTGAAGCCTTATCAACACAGACTGTCTTCATTCACTTCCTCCACTGCTGTATGCTAAKATAACTAGCAGACACTGAGCAGAAAATCAACATTCTGTTCTCTGATTGGCTCAAGTGAAATTCTCCTTGTCTAAGTGAGAAATCCCAGACGGAGCAGTGAAYGGAAACAAGACRTGAGRTGAACTGCACAGGAAAGCAAGGGCCAGGCTAGCATCCCCCTGCTCTGCGGGCTTGGACCCCTAAATATAAAATATTTTAAAATGTAAACTAGTGATTCTCACCCCCAATTTACATTGCTTGCGTTCTGTCTCCGCTCCGCTCCGGTCCGACCTCTGCAGCAAATAGGCACCCATTATAACCAGTGACAGTGTTTACACTGGCTGCACAGGGCTGCACAGGGCTGCACAGGGCAGCAGTGAGCGGACGGCGATCCATCAAAATTAGAACAGATCCTATTTTTGCCGGACGACGGAGCAGCGCTGGAGTCAAATTTTAAAGATTACGTCGCACCAACAGGAAAAGAAACGAGCACAACATCCGTATTTTCAAAATAAGATACTTTTAGGCAGGATAATTTGCTGGAAAAATGTTGAAACTGTAGCTATATTAATAAATATACGGATATATTTCTACACAAATGCTGTCCTTTTCATTCAGTGTTTTATGAATCTCTCATTTGAATCAGTATAGATCCACTGGTTTACAGGACACCATTTATTGTTTAGGTTATAATATAACTACGGAGCCACGAGGGAACATGGGAGATTTTTTTCTCTTTTGCGTTCCCACTCATTAGTATTGCGTTACCTTGCAATACTTTTGCGTTACCTCGCAAAAGTAGTTTATCACTTTTGTGCCTGCCTTTTTATTAGTAAACTCACATGTTTACCATTAGCAAGTTAGCCTACTGCTTTAATTCAGCTTCAGAATGAATATGTCACAC
>NW_013952781.1:95995-98688 GCF_001266775.1 Austrofundulus limnaeus
GAACAGGGAACAGTGTCAAGGCGATAGATATAAGTATTCCACAACATTCCCTCCTCTTGAGTATCATTACTCAATACCAGAAATAGAAAAGGAATAATTATTAAAACATCTGCTCCACAAATGCAAGAAATATATCAAGTACAAGGAAATAGTGCAAATCAAACWGACGACCATAAAAACATTCATTCAAATAAAGCCAAAAAATACAACAGGAATAAATCTTAAAGACATTCAGAATATCATTACATCTCAGAAAAAAAACCCCGATGAAGATCAAAACCATGTCAAAATTTAAAGAACTTAAAAGTCCAAGGTTAGACAAGGTATCTCAAAACAAGTTCTGCCTCCCGGCGAACACTTGATGATGTGCTTCGCCTATGTTTCCATCAGAATCTTATCTTGGATAAAGTGCTAAGTTAATAACAAGTTGTCAGGAAATGAACCTTAAGCAAAGCAAATTAGGACAAGACAGATCAACAATTTAAAAATAGAGGTCACCACCTCTAATGAACCTGAGAATCATGGAAGAAATAAATGTATTAAAATCAGTTATAATGGCTATCCACCCCATTCTTGAAGATTTTATTCCACCCACAATCACGCCATGTGATAAAAACCCAAAATCAAAAAATTAAAACACAAAATCTAGGATAAGAATAAATTCAAATATGATGAGATTAGTGCAAATGCAATGGTAACCCTAAAGCTAATAAAACAAAAAATCAAAATATAAGAAAAACTGTTGCAAATGAGAGAAAATGAATCATATCTCAAAATGCAAAAACCCTATTTTCAGGGTTACTGGCAGTAAGGCAAAAACTGGTTTGTGCACTGAAAAAGATTGATGGACAACGCCGAAAAGGAAGAGGTAGGAAAAATTAGAAATAAAGGCCAAAAATAAAAAGATCAAAACGAAACAGAAAAACAAAAGAAAACAAAACCCAAAAAAAAACAAAAACTAAGCCCTAAAAAAATCCTAATAAAAGGTCTATCAGAGAGACTCCCCCTCCTCTCTGTGCCTCGAGGCAGTAACTAAACTAAAACTAATCTAGTCCTCTGTGATGAAAAGCGAGATGTTGACAGATAGCAAAACACAGCTCCCCAGACCTGAAGCAGAAGATGTCAGACAGGTGAAAACTGACCCTCAAATATATCTTCGTGGCATACCGGGCACGAGGCCTAGGGCCCCCACCCCAGAGTAACCACAAACGCAGAAAGAAACAAACCATCAAAAAGAATGCCTGCCGAAGGAAGAGTCTCATAGACCCAGCAGGCAGGCATCTACCTTTACCAGAGAGCTGTAGAGTCACAGAGGACAAAAGCTAGAAAACCATAAAAGAAACAAACATAAGAAATAAAAAAATAACAAAATAGAACCCCGAGTATAACCACCAGCTCTAGGTTATCGCAGACTCAGAAAGGGCCACTGAACCTGAGCGGTTCCAGCCGAGAATCCGGAGGGCGAGGCATTCTTCTTCTGCCCTGGGGGAGAGCAGTGTACTGATGGGAATGCTTCAGCAAGGTGGCTGTGAACAGGTTTGCCAGGCACCGTTTGAAAACGGGCACCACGCAACAAGAGAGCAGAAGAACCAGGAAGAAAAACATGAAAATGGGTACTAATAATCTCCTCACCCAGACCTGCCAACCTCCGTTTGCCATCCAGTCAAACCAATCCCAGTGGGGAGGAGTAACAGTTTCTTCAGCTTTCATCTCCGAGAGCAGACTGTTAAGATGATTAATAGACATYGAAATGTTTCCAGAGACATCTGGAAGATAGGAACAACAAGACGTACCTATCACATGACAGAGACCACCTTGAGAGGCAAATAACAGATCCAAAGCTAGGTGGTGCTGGAGCAGCATATTTCTCGATGCTACTAGAAAAGGAGACAAAGCAGAAAAGCATTCCTCAACAAAAGCAGTTAAGTTCTCCAGCCGAGTGTGCATTGAATCCAACTTATAAGCCAGATGAACCGTACCCCACCAAGGAAAAATACCACCCACTACCTTGTCACGTGTGGAAACAAATGCAGATCTCTTTGACCTATGATTGCCATACGAAGAATGCACATACTGAGGATAGTGATGGGTGGTGTAAACAAGCTGATCTATCACAGTGATCGCAGGAACCAGGTCAACTAATGTGCAAGTACCTGACCAATTTGGCGGGATAACTTGGAAATAATGAACACCACACAACCAGACATAATCCTGAGGACATCCTGCTRCCAGGTCATCAGGCCAGGCAAGGAGATAGGCCTGAATGGCAAAAGATGAAGAGAGTGTGTGTGATTTAATCCTAGAAGGCACACGGCGAACAATGCAGGAGGAGACGTTAAAAGGGGGCGGAGCACAGGTACTGTCAACAATTTGAAGACAGCCTACTGTCTCGCCAAGGAAAAGTCTGTCAGGGCTCCGTGCTCTGTGAACACAAAAGGGATGAGACATAGAACTGTATGAGGGATGAACAGTGCCCACTGGTTCAAATAAAGAAAAGTCATCAGTGCGTAAWGCACTGCTTTCTGTGGCTCTGATTGCAACGCAAGACATGTGTTCACAAGGTGCTGGAAGGTCTGTTCTAGCATAAGTCCAGCCGTTGGCCCCCTTTAAGAAAGGAGGGGTCAGCACCATCAAAGCGCACAAGAAATCAGTAGAGTTCAAAGGGCGAGGCCTAACAGGAAGAGACATGCTTG
>NW_013952781.1:99350-102322 GCF_001266775.1 Austrofundulus limnaeus
TCGGCCCATATCATAGCAGTAATGTCCGAACAGTAAAAATAGTCACATGGGTTCAYAATGACAGTGCTAGTGGTGCCAGCTGTCACAGAGATGTTGGGCCCATGCGTACAGTCATCGATCCAGGTGGAATGAGCTCTCAAAACAGGTGGGGGGGGGGGCGTCTTGATTAATCAGTTCTGGGACACGCCCACAGGTGAATGGGGTGAAAAAGAGCATAAMAAATAGTCTAGCAACAATGCACCCAGCCATTTTTCCAGGCTCAGGTGCAGCTTTTCACTTCAAAGGATATGTGATCAGCCGATCACAAAGCAGGAGCCGAGGTCGTAGCAGTGGCCTCGTGCTCAGGTGTAGGAGTAGTGCCGTCCGGTGCTACTCRGGGGGGATGCAGGACCTTCCTGCAGTGGGAGATGTGGATCCAAGTTGCACACTCCGCGATCTTCACAGCCGTCTGGGTAACCAGCAGAATCTGGAACGGGCCAATCCAATGCTCGGACTTCCAATTCGCCCGTCTGAGGTTCCTCACCAGGATGTGGTCACCGGGCCTCAGGTCGTGGAGAGGGTGGTCCGCTGGAGTCGGGAGAGCAGCTTTTATCTGTGAACGAACACAGCCAAAAAGAGAGGACAGTTTAGAACAATAGTTTAACATCTTATCTTCACACAGATTTGTGAATGAGATCGCTGATGTTCCAGGGTTCAAACCCACATTCGGTGGTACCGCAAAAATGATCTCAAAAGGACTAAGATTACTTCTGCTCCTCCTTCTAGCTCTCATGTAAAACAGCACCAATGGCAAAGCTTTTGGCCAGGATAAAKCTGTTTCACTGCAGCACTTTGCCAGTTTCTGTTTTATCGTGCCATTTTCTCGTTCATCTGCACCCGCACTCTGCGGGTGGTAAGCACAATGCTTCTTCAGGTCAATACCAAGATATTTACTAAGCTCAGAAATGGCTTCGTTGGCAAAGTGTCTGCCGTTTTCACTTGAGATTTTTTCAGGGATTCCCCAACGGGGAATAATTTTGTTTAACAGGCACCTGGCGACATCAGAGGCAGTTTGAGTAGATGTGGGGAAAACTTCCACCCATTTTGAGAACATGTCAACGAAAACCAAACAATATTTTTTCCCTTCAGCTGGACTTAATTCAATGAAATCCATCATTAAATGCTCGAAAGGTCTAGAAGGTGCTGGGTGGGCCTCTTCACTTTTACTTTTAATCGGCCTCCCTGCATTCAGCTTGGCACAAATCATGCAGGACTGACAGAACTTCTGAGCAACAGTGGTGAAACCAGGTGCAAACCAGTGAGTATTTACCATAGCGGCCATCCCATATTTTGAAGCATGATCTAATCCATGTGACAGTTTTGCAAAATGATTGAAAAAGTGTTTCGGCAAACAAGCTTTGGAGTCAGGTCCCACCCAAACGTCATTTTCAAAGGTACAACCTGCTTTTTTCCAGGCCTGCCTCTCCGATTGTGTGGAGAAGGACTGCATGTTCTTCAGCAAGCAAGGCTCAGCGGTCTTATCTTCAAAGAATGTAAACACTTGTGGTCCGTATGCAGCTTTTTTAGCTGCCTCGTCAGCAGCTTTGTTTCCAGCTGAAACTGGGTCAGTGCTGTTCGAATGAGCAGCACATTTGCAGACTGCTATTTCTTTTAGTAAAAGAATGGCTTCTAGCAATGCGGCCACCAATTTATGATTCAAAATTGGTGAACCATCAGATTTCAGGAACTTCCTGTGCTTCCATAGTGCACCGAAGTCATGCACCACCCCAAAAGCGTACCTGCTGTCAGTGTAAATGTTTACTTTCTTGTTCTCAGCCCATCTGCACGCTTCTGTGAAAGCAATCAACTCTGCACCTTGAGCAGAGAGGTGTTCTGGTAGTGAGGAGGAGCAGATTACATCAGCGTTCTCATTCACCACAGCAAACCCAACCCTATTCTTACCTGTTCCCAGGTCCCGTCGTGCTGAACTGTCTACAAACAGGTGAGCCTCAGGTAGGCTCAGAGGTTTATCAGACAGGTCCGGACGAGGGTTGCAACTCAGCTCTAACTCTGCGACGCAGTCATGTGGCTGTCCTTCGTCAGACAGAGGAACTAGCGTGGCTGGATTTAGAGCTGAGCAGTGCCGCACTGTTACATTGGGGCTTTCGAGTACACACGCATAATAACGCATATAACGGGCCGCGCTGAGATGTGATGTTTTTTGTTCATTTAGGATTTGTTCTACAGCGTGGGGGACGAACAAGGTCAGATTTGAATACCCCACGATGTCGCGTGACGCTAAGATAGCCTTTTCAGCTGCTGCCACTGCACGCAAACATTTGGGCAGCCCCGCCGCCACTGCGTCTAGCTTAGAGCTAAAAAAACCAACAGGTCTCATCTTATCACCATGCATCTGGCTCAGCACAGAGGTCATGCAGCCAGATCTTTRGTCAACATGCTGATAAAATGGCTGTGTCATGTCTGCAATTCCCAGACACGGAGCACTCTGCAGAGCCTTTTTCAAACCCAAAAAAGCATCCTCCCCTTCAGGAGACCACACAACACTTCCAGATGGCACCAGGCTGGGGGCATGACAGATTTCTCTGAGGCCTTTCTAACTGAGAGTAGTTAATGATGAAGTGCCTACAGTAGCCAACCAACCCTAGGAAYGACATCAGCTGCTTCTTTGTGACAGGACGGGGCATGGAAGTGATGGCTGAGACACGCTGGGGAGACAGTCTCCTACCTGCAGCAGATAAGACATGCCCTAGGAAAGACACCTGCGGTTTTACAAACTGCAGCTTAGAGAGAVTGACCTTGTGACCCTGCTCCGCCAGATAACACAACAATGCCACAGTGTCTCTCTCACACTGGGCCTTAGAAGGAGAGGCCACCAGAAGGTCATCAATGTACTGCAAAAGGGCAGATCCAGGTGGCAGTGTGAATGATGACAGGTTTCTGCACAAAGCTTCATGAAAGATGGTGGGGGATTC
>NW_013952781.1:104922-106101 GCF_001266775.1 Austrofundulus limnaeus
CCTCCTGTATCTCAGCCAGTTTCTGTGTAGTCTTCAGCGCCACAGCCTCAGAGCTGTGGTACCCTGTCTTTGAGCGAGGGATGGAGGAGCAGGAGGCTTTTGTTGCGCCGTGCTTTTCTTGTCTTTTCCTGAGTTCCATCTTTGTGGCAGCCTCTCTTTTCAACTTTCTCGGCTGTGGCTGTGGTGGAACTTGCTCTGCTGGGTCGGTGCTCATAGGAGATGATGTCTGAGGCCCGATATCAGCAACTGTGTCGTCATCAGATTCCGTGTCCGGGATCTCTTCATCCTCGTCATCAGATTCAGGGCAGGTTGCTGTCGGCGGGGGGCGGGGTCGGCATCCAGGGCTCAGAGTGTCATCATATTGTTCCCTCAGCCCAAGCAGAGAGGGGTAAATGGAAGGAAAAACACATTTAGTATCCTTATCAACAGCTTTTAAATCATTTTTTTCATCCTTATCATTAGGCTTCTTTTCTTTTTTATTCGTATAAGGAGGAGGGCTGTTGTTATACATACACATTTCTGCGCTCGAAGCTTTTCTTTCTCTCCTGATAGCCTCTTCCTCCCATGCTAGTAAACACTTTTTATGATGTTCTATTTCATTCAAATCAGAAACCTTTATTGTTTTTCTTGATTTAAGTTTTGATTCATGTTGTAGTATCCGGTCCCYGAGGTGGGTCAGCTGCCTGGGGCTAAAAGTCCCCCCCTCCGGGAATCCGAACTGGTCAGACCACACGCGCAGACAGGAAATGGCCTCTTCGTCATACATTTTAACCATCGCTTTTGTGCAAGGGCTGTCCAGCGCTCCAGGGGCCTGAGTGGCGGACGAACCCTGTCCCATCACCTTTTCAATTCGTGCTAACTCTGCTCTTATGTAAAAAAACTTCTTAAAACGGAGTTTTTCAGCGGCTGCCTTTCTAAGACTGAGATTCCTAACCAACCCTGTTTACTCCTGAAACAGCAAAAATGGAGAAACTGATTTTCTCCCAACAGCTAGTTCTCACTAACTGTTTACTAACCAGGTTCAAGCTAAGCTCTCTCCTGGCTAGCTCAAAACAAAGAAATATAACCTCCCTGTCTTGAAAACCTCGGTCCTGAATTTACACTCCCTGACCTACCTCGGTTAAGAATTCAGTCAGCCCCCCGAGAGCACACAGAACAGGCACCTGATAACTATAATTT
>NW_013952781.1:106720-109473 GCF_001266775.1 Austrofundulus limnaeus
CAATCACAACCTGCCTCATGTCCCTAACAGCCAATGACAAGCTCTGAATCCCAAGGTGACCATATCGATACGTGGAAATAGGCCGTCTTGATTCCATGTCTTCTGACGTCCGGAGTCACCGATTAAAGAAACAGTCATAAGATATGACAAGATACGAACAGTGAACAGTGTCAAGGTGATAGAAATAAGTATTCCACAACACTTTCTTTCTTTCTTTCTTTCTTTCTTTCTTTCTTTCTTTCTTTCTTTCTTTCTTTCTTTCTTTCTTTCTTTCTTTCTTTCTTTTGTGGTGATCAGTTTTAATCGGGTTTTAGAGGTTGATGTTTCACTCAGTAGGTGGCGGTACCTGCAAAATTGTTTGTTTTCTGCCATTAGAAAGAAGAAGAATTGTATTCGCGGGCTTTGTTATGATTGGATTGGCTGAGGTGGTGTGATCATGACCCAACCAATCAACTGCACTCTTGCCGAGCCACATAATCAAACTTGCTAACGTATTTTCTGCATTGATTTCTCTTGGAGCACATGCTGCACTAATTTCACATCCCCCCACTCAGAAGTCGAAGGTAAGTCCGGTTCTGTTTTGTTACTTGTATTTGTTAGCTTTTTATATCTTAAAGTAACAAAGCCTAATATGGCTATTAGCTTTTAGCAACCAAATTAAGCCAGGCAAACAAAACACTGGAGGTTAGAAGTTTTTCTAACCTCTATGACGAGGTCTAGTCCACATTTAGTCAGTCATGTTTTCGTCTGGGTTTACCTCGTGTCGCCATTACACACGTGATATAACCACGTGATATTATTTCGGTACCATTACGTTTTAGTGCAATAAGCCAATATTTTGCTCCTTTGGTGACCATGAMGGCAAACTGCAAGCTTACACCTTTTGTGGCTCTACTGTGGCTGTAAATTCTGCTTCACCACACAACAATTGCATTCCTAAAATTGGGCTATGACTGGCCTTAAAAAAAACTGAGATGAAGGGGGACATCATGCACAATCCACTCTTAGTCGTTAAATACATTTTATTGTGTGTGTGCTAGCAAATCTCTAGGGGTGCAGAAAAAAATTATATTAGTCTCTCTGTGCTGCAAATCTATCTTTATGTAACTTGTAAAAGAAAAGTTTCAATGAAATTCTCTGGGAGGGGGTGAGGTGTGAAGTGCATCATTTAGATTAAAGGATGGTGTTAAAATCATTTGTTCTGATGTATATAAAAAGGGGCTTGTTGTGTTTACAGTAATGAGGAGTTCAGACCAAAAAGGATTGCAGTTGTACTTTATCTAAACCCAAATGAAAATTTTAAATATAAAAAAGAAAGCATTAGATTTATTCTTTGAAATATAATCATACTTTGACTAGACAAAATGCCTATTTGTGATAAGTCTAACTAGAATGTAANGTCAGCTGCCTGGGGCTAAAAGTCCCCCCCTCCGGGAATCCGAACTGGTCAGACCACACGCGCAGACAGGAAATGGCCTCTTCGCCATACATTTTAACCATCGCTTTTGCGCAAGGGCTGTCTAGCGCTCCAGGGGCCTGAGTGGCGGACGCACTTTGTCCCATCACCTTTTCAATTCGTGCTAACTCTGCACTTATATAAAAAACTTCTTAAAACGGAGTTTTTCGGCGGCCGCCTTTCTACGACTGATATTCCTAACCTACCCCGTTTACACCTGAAACAGCAAAAATGGAGAAACTGATTTTCTCCCAACAGCTAGTTCTCACTAACTGTTTACTAACCAGGTTCAAGCTAAGCTCTCTCCTGGCTAGCTCAAAACAAAGAAGTATAACCTCCCTGTCTTGAAAACTCGGTCCTGAAATTACACTCCCTGACCTACCCTCGGTTAAGAATACAGTCAGACCCCCGAGAGCACACAGAACAGGCACCTGATAACTATATTTTAGTGTGTGCTAAGCTTGAGAGAAAAAAAATTAGCTTTAGCACTTTTCGCTTATTTATTTAATTATTCATTTATTTCCGACAGCGTAGAATTATTTAGCTCACCCGTGTTTTCCTCCAGACAGGTTCTTTCTTCAGCTCCAGTCTCGAGAGCAGCACACACAGCAGCCGAAGAGCAACGTGGACCCGTTTCAGCGGAGGAAAATGGAGAGAAAAATACCTTGTCTTCCACTCGCGGTCCAAGCTGATGATCCGGCCACGGCGGGGCGGCTCCCTGACCCGGAAGCTGTCACTAGACAACGCCAACTGTCGCGGCAAAATGGACAGAAACCACGTTGAAAGGATGTCAAATAGACAAACAGTCTTGCGAGTATGGTCGTAAAATCATTTATTAGTATGGGCAACATTAAACAGAAAACGATCAGGAAGTCTGTCGGATGTGGCCGCCCGACTGAGGGCGGAAGAGAAATGTTATACCTTCAGCTATCGACATGTGATAAAGAACAACCAATCACAACCTGCCTCATGTCCCTAACAGCCAATGACAAGCTCTGAATCCCAAGGTGACCATATCGATACGTGGAAATAGGCCATCTTGTTTCCGTGTCTTCTGACGTCCGGAATCACCGATTAAAGAAACAGGCATAAGATATGACAAGATACAAACAGTGAACAGTGTCAAGGTGATAGAAATAAGTATTCCACAACAGCCATGAAGGCGTAAGACTTCCTTAATCATGATGTCACTCAGTTCCTTAGACGTGGGCAACTTCTCTAGGGCTATGAGATGGACCATCTTAGAAAATCTGTCTATGACAGTGAGGATGACAGACTTACCCCCAGACTGTGGTAG
>NW_013952781.1:111333-112624 GCF_001266775.1 Austrofundulus limnaeus
CCTGGAACACAGCAGGGGCATTGGTAAGACCAAAGGGCATTACCAGGTATTCGTAGTGGCCGGAGGGGGTGTTAAAGGCTGTTTTCCATTCGTCACCCTCACAGATTCTTACAAGGTGATATGCATTGCGGAGATCGAGTTTAGTAAAAATCTTGGCTCCAGAAATAAGATCAAAGGCGGAGGTCATGAGCGGTAGTGGGTATTTGTTCTTAATCTTGATGTCGTTTAAACCCCTATAATCAATACATGGCCTGAGTGAACCATCCTTCTTACCCACGAAAAAGAAACCAGCACCTGCAGGTGAGGAAGAAGGACGAATGATACCGGATTTAAGGGATTCAGAGATGTACTTGTGCATGGCCTCACCTTCGGGTTTTGCTAGGGGATAGAGGCGACCTCTAGGGGGTGAAGTACCAGGCAGGAGGTCAATGGCACAATCATAGGGACGATGCGGTGGTAACGAGGTAGCTTTAGCTTGATTAAATACTTGTGACAAGTCGAGATATTCATGAGGGACATTAGACAGATTGGAAGTAACTTCCTTTATTTCTTCAGTACAAGGAGGACTTAAAGCAGATTTGAGACAGCGTGTTAAACATTGTTCTGACCAACCTAAAATGTTATTTCTCCAGTCGAGGTGGGGATTGTGTTTTCTGAGCCAAGTGGCGCCCAAAACCACTGGTAGTTCGGGGGAACTGATGGTTAGAAACTTAATTGATTCAGACTGGTTACCTCCTATGGTAAGTTGAACCTCTTGGGTCTGCATACAGTTCTGGTTAAGTGTATGACCATCAAGAGCTAAAACATTGCGGGGCTTAGGAGTGGGTTGCATCTGGATACCCAAAGAGAGAGCAAAATTAATATCCATGAATTCTGTATCGGCGCCAGAGTCAATAAAAGGTTTAATTAAAGTCTCTTTACTGTTAGCTTGAAGCGTAGCGTGGACCTGGGGGAGTCGTGGTTCTTTAGATGTTGCCATGGTTCTGAAGTTTTGTCCTCTTCTGACCTGTGGTCTCTTATGAGGGCAGTWAGARACTTGATGGTCAGGATTACCACAGTAGAAGCACAGACCCTCTTGGCTTCTTCTGTTTCGCTCTCTTAGGGATAATTTGGTCCGACCGATCTGCATGGGTTCCTCATGTGCTTGGAGAGATTGCGGGACAGGACTAGGAGCAGTAGAGGATTGCAAAAAACGGGGGAAAAAATCAGTTGGTTTAGAGTGTTTTTGTCTCACCTCTCTACACCGTTCAGTGAGTCTGAGGTCAATACGTGTGGCCAAATCCTCCAGAGC
>NW_013952781.1:115096-116705 GCF_001266775.1 Austrofundulus limnaeus
AATTTCATGTCATTAGCACCTCTAGTAATATATTTACTGAGAAAAATGGTGACGTGTTCAATACTTATTTTACCCGCTGTATGTTAAATAGATGCAAATAACTTCCTGCATATGTGAAGAACATGTTTGTTTGATCCCTGCGTGATCAGAAATGATTTCTACATTCAGGAAAATAATGAATTAAATATAATGTGAGTGAGAAAAAATCTTAAGTAAGAATAGGAATAAAATATGTTTTTCACACAAAGAATGAGTGATTGTGTGTCGGTGTTTGTGTGCACGTGTGAAGCCGCTGTGCGCAACTGGCCCATTCATTCATTCTAAGTCTGGAAATATTAACTTTGTGCAGGAGTTTATTACCATAATTACTGTAAACACAGAGGAACTTAGATATTTMGTAGAACATAGATCTTTGTTTATTTTATAGCTGATATGAAGAAACGAGTCTCTGCGCCTCAGTGGAGAGTTTTCATGATGTGACACGATGGAGACTATATGGGTGAGACCTTTCTGTTGGTCATGACTTGGCTTTGGGTGGACTGGACTGGCACAGTTCTGATCAGTCTGTCAGCTCCCTCTGGAAAGCCCCTGTGGACCCCCAGTTTCCCCYTTGATACATGAGGCCCCTGGGTTACCCCATCAATGGATTTTTTTCTTCCCTGATGGGACGGCATATTCTAAGATGACAAGGTCAGGATTCATCAGGCTGGAGTTGTGAAAGGCTGCTTCAGGGAGCATGGACTGGCTCCACAGAGTCCATTGAGAATCTTTGAGATGTGCTGGAGAAGATGTTGTGCAGCGATCAGACTCTACTGTAAGAAATATTTGTGTTCAAAGACCGAAGTCATTAGAAAACCACCAATGTTAAATAATATGATTGTTAGACGAAATAAAACCATACAAAACCAGAATTCTGGAGTGGGTTTATTGCCATTCGGATCTGACAGGAAACCACACACTGCCGGCCAACCAGGAAGTTGATCCATTTATACAGAGTCTTCAATGCCTGCGTTCGCCCCCTACTGACCAACGGCTGAATCACAGGCATTCATACACAATTCCCACCTACTGTTCTCATAACGGTTAAATATGTGTTGTTATAGATATTTCGGACATGTAACTAATTTATATCAATTAACACATTATAGATTAAACATTATGAAAAGGAAAACCTAAAAATATAGAGTTGTGCTTTTAACATCAGTACTAATCTGTAATAACTATAAATTTCTTCACTACCATCATCAATGCAAAATCTTGGTGAAAATTTAATGCAACACTGGATGGAAATAAATCTTTTGACATTACAGAAGCTTATCTAAACAATACCACCCCTCATAAATGCGTGCCGTAATCAAAGCTAAATGTGGACCAACAAAATATTGAGTGTCTGACGTTCTTTTTTCTGTAGCAACTTTTTTATTGTCCAGGCAGTTTGAGCTATGGAGGTCTCAGTATTGTTGCCAGTCTTTTGCAGTTTTTTTGCTCTACAACTCTGTAAAATGTATTGTCACCAAAAACATTTTGCATTTTAGTCCTGATCGTGAAGCACATTTTGATGCAGATTTTGTTTTTTTGTTTTTTTTCCTAGGGTTGTAAGAAGCATAGC
>NW_013952781.1:116764-118102 GCF_001266775.1 Austrofundulus limnaeus
TAATAACAGTTCTAATAGTACATATTTTTGTACAATTTATTATGATTTCTGAGGCATGCACACACTTTAATTTGGGTTTTCMTTTCTTTAAAGCTGAGACATGTCACAGTCACATTGTTGTTTCTTCACATGACTGCAGTCGTTTCAGGACAGCCTCCAGCAGGTTGTTGATGGAGCATGTTTAGTACTCCTGCTGGGGAAAATGAAGGCCTTCTGCTATTCATCCTCATGGACCAGCGAGTTCCATTCTAATGGCTCCATCTGCCTGCTTCATGGAGATAAAAGCATTGCTGCTYAAATCATGAAAGTCTGCAGCCGTTTCTGCTGAGGTGCAATAAAATCTGACAAGATGAAGTGTTTGGACTTTAGAAGTTACCGAGATAAAAAGGAAACAAATGGAGGGTTGGAAAGAAAGATGGTCTGTATGCTGCTTTCATGTGTCACATCTTAACTCAAGTGCTTTTGTTAAAAGTGGAGATGTTTTTTGTGTTWAAGAAGCTGCAACATGTTGACGATTCCAGTCAGAAAATAAATTTCAGATGAAAATAATTAAGAACCACACTAAAGGAATTTGGAACGTCTATTCATTTCTAAAACCAACCAGATTGAAATCATATTACAATTTCCCATGTCAATGCAATTAGCATTCAGTCAGATTTATATTACAAACTGCAGATTAGTAGAAATATTACCCATGGAAATTAGCAAATTATGTTAAAAGTATGATTTTATGCAATCCATTCTGAGTAAACACGTCGTGATGAATCACAGTAAGTATTACTCCCTTATAACGAGAAGAAACCTCCAGCAGASCAGGCTCAGGARGGGTGGCCCTCTGCCACAAACTGACTGGGGTTGAGAGGACAGGAAATAACAAGTCAGCCAGGTGTAGATTARATGGGATTCTAAGTTAAAAGCAACAATATTTGCAAAATAGAGTAAAGAAAGTAGGGTGAGTACAAGTGGTCACTTTGTCCTCAAGCAGTCTGAACCGACCTTCACTTCAGCATTTAACATCATGAAGTCTTAACCCTAATAGGTTCACACCGAACGCGTTTTGAGTGGCCAAAAAACACAAAATGCCTCAAGTTGGACGCACTATTTTCAGACCGAAGAACGCACTAGTGTTCAGACCAGAACAACTAGCAGCAGCGGGGTGTGGGAGGAGCGTGTCCTCGGCAGGTGAATAAAGATAAAATAAAAAAAATGCCTTTTATTTATTTACTAAAGAGCAAGTGAACGTTGGGCACAGCAGATAATTAACTCAGCAGGCGTCTCATTTATAAAGGATTGCGTGGAAACCATACTGAAAGTGAACGTACGGCCAAAAGGCAGAAA
>NW_013952781.1:119526-121860 GCF_001266775.1 Austrofundulus limnaeus
CAGACTTTTTTTTGTCCCGAGCAGCTGATCCACATCGGTGCTGATATATCCTGCCAGAAAATCCAACTGCAAATGGTCGATTTCAGGTAAAGCTCTCCAGTCCGTCTGTTTCGGTTTTCAGTGGGAGATGCGTCGAGCAGCGAAAAGTTCAGATTATTGAACTCTGGTGCATGTGCGGAAAACGCTCTGCGCCCCTTCCGCCTTCCTTGCACTCCGCCCAAAACGTACGTGACGCGACGCACGACCCCTAGAGGCATATCCACCATTGATTTTGCATGTAAACCGGCCGCTCCTGCAGCTCAAAACGCATTTGGTGTGAACGTAGCACAATTTTAAAGTGGACATATCATGCTTTTGAATCCTTCTTTTTCACATGTAAATCATTCAGTTGTGGTCTAGATAAGGAGGAAGTGCAATGCTTTGGTCAGAATGTCTCCTTACTCTACAGGCCCTTCTTTCACCCCTGTTCTGAGGTACATCTGAAACAACTCGTTTTGGTGCTGTCTCTTTAAATACAAATGAGMTACTTGACACCCCACCTACTTCAGGTCTCACTCCTAATGATCAATGTCAGCTCCACCCCATTCTGCCATGTTTGTAGTTTGATAGCAGAGCAGCTGTTCATAAGTTTTTTCTTTACAAATAGATTAAAAGACGTCAACATTAGAAGACTTTTCCATCCAGCCTTACATGTTCGAGCCAGAATCTCCCTCAGAGTGAGAGGAGAATGAAGACAACAAACCTGCAGAACTGTGGAATCACAAAACTGMTAAGCCAGAAGTCTAAGACTGTTTTTAGCATTTTTTTAGCAAAKATTGTTACATAAAAGGTACCAAAAACCAAATGGAGTATAAAGAAAACRGAACGGGTTGAAAAATARGGCCCAAACAGAATATAAAGATATATACCCAGTAGCAACAGAAAAATCAACATTTGGCACTCCTAGAGACTACAAGTACACAACAAAGAAAAGTGAATTTTCCATATGTCCKTTTTTMAAAKAGGTTTCAGCTTCGGACAGAAGCTGGAAGTTGATTTCATCTGATAATTGACAGATCAGTCTCCCATTTTACTTTTTGAAACTCTAGGAGTCATGAGTAAACAAATGGTCTGAGTCTGTTAGGAAAATACTGACCAATATTATCTTTAATACAGGACGTAGTTTGGAATTTAGGAGCTTTGTGTGTGAGAAGATTTACAGTATCAGAAAATCCTAAGCATTTATATCGCCATTTGTATCATATTTGCTACGCAGGAATCTGTGACCTATATTTTATCAATGTGATCAATATTTTCCTCAAAAACCTGTTGTACTGTAACATCACGTGAGACCTGTATTCTGCCCTCTAGTGGATCATCAATGTACTGCAGGAAGTGGAACTTATTTATTTATTTTTATTTTTTGCCTTTTCAAAATGTCTGCTGACATGAGGTCATCCACACATTTTTTTCAGGAAAACCTTTGCTAATTTTGGAGAAGTTATGGTAAGAATAACATCAATATTGTTTGTAATTTTTTAAAATAAATACTTTCTGTGTTGAAACAATGCATAATTACTTAAAAATATTTTTAATAGTACAGTTAAACCGTGTTAAAAATTTTGTGTATCAAACTTAATCCTGCAGTTATATAAGTTGCTCCAGTCCTGAATTATCATGTGACATTTTAGTAATTTTAGTAATTTAATAATACTAACACAACCCCTATGTAGGATCTGTCTCACCTCCGATCAGTCAGGGAACTTTTTATCGGCTCACTTACTGGTCCTTGGCAAGTAGGTGTTTTTCAGGTAACTTTTTGTCTGTTTCAGTCCAAGCCAGAAAGATTCCAGCTTTCATCCGGTCCCTTTTCAAAATAAAAATCTCCCCTCGGGAGGTAAAARACACTTAGAGGCTTGAAGCCTCAGGAGTGGGACCGCCGGRGGCGTGCGGGGTCCCGGCTGTTAAGTCTTCCCTAGTTGGCTCATGGGCTAAGACTTAAAGCCAAACTGAGTTCCTCRGGAGAGAGAACTCAGCTTTCTTCCTAGTTTGGAGTCAGGAAGAAGAGTGTGTCGCTCAAAGCCGTCTGGGTTAGTAAAAGAAACAGACTATCTTTGGTTCCGCCCTCAGGCTTAGAGATGAGTCAGAGAAAGAAAGATAAAAGATTTGCCAGGGCGCCAGCCCAAGGTTAAAATTCTATGGCTGTTCACAACATGATGATAACCTTTTTTCAGCTTTCTTCTGATAGACTCCAAGAGAAATCACTGCAAAACATTTATGATGATTAATTAACATTTCTGTTTTATAATCAGTACTGAACCTTCTGTTAGTCCAGATAAATGAAAGATTTTCTCA
>NW_013952781.1:123990-125291 GCF_001266775.1 Austrofundulus limnaeus
CATCAATAAAGTAATTTTAAAACTTTAATGGAAAACTGAAGTGATGCATTCTGGGTACATGACGGATTTGATTTGTGATGGGAAACAAAGATTTTCCATGTAGTTGCTCCAGTTGACCACTAGATGTGTCTAAATGGTAAATGATAAATTGACTGTACTTATATAGCACCTTTCTATCCATCCAGGACATTCAAAGTACTTTACACTAACAGACATTCACCCATTCACACTCGCATTCACACACTGATGTTGGCAAACTACACTGTAGCCACAGCTGCCCTGGGGCACACTGACAGAAGCGAGGCTGCCATACACAGGCGCCACTGGACCCTCTGACTGATCAGTAGGCATGGCGGTTGAAGTGTCTTGCCCAAGGACACAACGGCATGTGGGCATGGTGGGGATCGAACCTGTGACTTGTGGGTCCCAAAGCCGGCTGCTCTACCACTACACCACAGCCGCCCAACTGTCAACTGTCTAACCCCGTTTGGTGGATTGCTTCGACCGACCAATTATGTCAAGTATTGAGCTCCAGCGTTTAAACTTTATTTTAAAAGGAGCTTCGATTGTAAAGTAAAATAAATCAATAAATACAAAATTTTAGTATGGATTACAAACGTTTGCTGTTTTTGCTGGGAAAGGGAGTACTAAACATTGCCTTCCTGCTCCGTAAGCAGACACAAAGCATTGTGGGAAATGAAAACCGCGACCCAAAGCAACAATCAGCAAGGATGTAWACATTCCCAARACGTGTGTTTATCTGGGAGGGGTGCTGTTGCATAGATRATGTGCGTTGTGATTCATTGACAGCCATACCTTCTGCTGTTCAATATAGTGATGACTGGCAGATAATTAATTAACAGTACTGCATTTTAATTTTAGAAAATGCAAATCCGCTTATGAATTARAAAAATATAGTAAGACTGCRAAAGCGCAAACAAAATATTMAGGTCRGCAATTAGCGGATTTGTGCTTCAGTGGGCTGGTGCCCACCACTGCAGGCACATAACCAAAACATACCCAGGCAAGTACTAAGTAATAGGTATGCCCAACATATGTAGAGAGCAACTAGTCATTTCATTAGCAAAGCCCAGTGAATACCAGAGTTTTTTCTTCTTTTTGTGACTATTCTCTCATTTTACTTAGATTTTTGTTTTTATGTTTGCTTTGTGTTTTTATCAGTTTACAGCACTTTGGCCAATGGTGTTGTTTTTATAGTGCTTTACAAATAAAGTTGTATTGTATTGCATTGTATTGTATTGTATTGTATTGTATTGTATTGTATTGTATTGTATTGTATT
>NW_013952781.1:125403-127507 GCF_001266775.1 Austrofundulus limnaeus
CTTCAAGACTTTATTTGAAACACACAATGAACTTTTAATAGAACTTTGATGAACTTTAATAAAAAACCTTTTCACCACCCATGTCCTCTCTATGAATTTTACTTTTAGAAACTCTAGAAACCACAAATAAACCTGCAGTGTGAGAGCAAAGTGCTCTGTTAGGAAAATATGGGACAATAAGACATTTAACATAAGATTTAACAGTACATTATTTCATCACTTCAATTGAAAGTGATGTGAACACATTCATGTACCTTCTCTGCATGTTATGTAGTTTCTACARGAWACAGGTACATTTACCTTTATAARGTGGCAATTGTGTTAAATCCACCCAAAATGCTTAAARAGATCAAGAGATGCTATGTCTCCTTTTTTCAGTGTATAAGCACTGCCTCCACATGGTGGACAAACAGGCTAGTCACATGCAAAAGAGGACCATCAGCCTAACGATAGGTCGTTAGTGCCTTGATTAGCTCTATTGTTCATAGAGGGTCATGTGCCCCATCACCTGACTATAGTTGTGTCCCTGTTTCACATCTTTTGCTCACAGGGGGCAGAGTCATACTTGCAATAACAGCATTGTAGGAGGGGGGCAACTGGAAACAAAGGCCTCCACCTCTGTTTAATGGCGGACGTTTTTTCTTCACAAAATGGCTTCCTTTACTCCTCTCAAACCAACGTACCTCTCTATCAAGGATGAGAACATCTTCAACTTGAAAGAGTGACCGCTGGCCTGTAGATGAGTGTAAACTGCGTCCTGACCTGATGATGTAACTCGTCTGTGCTGGCTCATTCTTTTGAACAGTGGCTGCTTTGTTTCCCCAATGTATAACTGATCACAGTCCTCCTGACAAAACAATATATACAATATACAATACATTTACTTCTCTCTCTCCCTGGCATTTGCTTGAGCTCCGGTGTGTTGTTCCACCCTCTATGAGTTGTTTTATGAAGGGACTGTCGAGTTAGCAGTAAAGTAAACGTTTTTTGTTGTCGGGTCATGGACTTGATATGCTGAGCTAAACCTGCCTTTTCTGTAAAATCTATAACCTGCTGGAATATGGTCTGATCTAGACATGCTGTTAATTCTTGTTGGATGTGTTCTTCGTTGGCTTCTGTAGCTTCAGTGGTGAAGTTAGTCTGTTTTACTCGTTCGTTCAAAAGCTGGGTCTGTGCCTTCTGTAGGATCTTACTTGCCCGTTGTCCACCAACAAAAGATTTAAGCTSATAATGAGCCTTTTAAGCAGCATGTCCACATGGTGAACACATGGAGGATTAWTAGTGAGGAATGTTGGTRTGAGAGAAGAGTAAAGGAAMACATTTTTGTGAAGAAACCATCCGTCATTAAACAGGGGTGGAGGCCACAGTGTCCAGTTTTCCCCCTCTTARAATGCTGTTATTGCAAATAGATAATCAGAACCCTAACGATTGTCAGGRTGATGGTCCTCTGTAAACAATAGGGATAATCAGGGCACTAACAYTCTATAGTAAGGCTGAGGGTTTTGATTGTCATTGTTAAACTTGTTTGRCCTGAGATCATCACCAGGACACTGCAAAGACCGTCTATTTTCTGGATGGATTTTTGATGTCATAAAGAGGTTGTTACCCACTGTGTTGTTGGAATGTGTTGTTATCCATTCCTGATTTAGAAAAGTATTTTTCCAGCATTCATAAATGACATCATGATGCCACTCTAAGATTCAGCTTTAATATAAAAATGGAAAAATTTAGTAGTGGCATTTTACCATGGTTGAGTGAGGAGTACTAGGTTGCTGATGTCRTTAAATGTTGGAGGGTACAGAGTTGTAATTATTATTTCTTCAATGCCTGCAATTGGCACGCAAATACATGTGCCACAGACTCACGGTTAAGGTGCGTTGAAGCAGTTGCTNTGCAGTTGGATTTTCTGGCAGGATATATCAGCACCGATGTGGATCAGCTGCTCGGGACAAAAAAAAGTCTGTCAGCTGTCAGCTTCTGGAGTGACGAAACTAACCGAACAAATCACCTCTAAATCATCTGGGATTTATAAAACTGGCGTACGCACAATTTGAGCGCAGAAACTTGCGTACGCCACTTTTTACTCCAAGGTTGTGATTTATAA
>NW_013952781.1:127644-129469 GCF_001266775.1 Austrofundulus limnaeus
GTTTTGAACTAGTCAACTTTCTGCGCAGTGTCTGCTAGTTAGTTTAGCATACGGCAGTGGTGGAAGTGAATGAAGCTAGTCTGTGTTGATAAAAGTTAATTTAATTTGTCTGACAAAGCAGCAGCTCTCATTTACAGTCGTCTCATTCAGCTCGGTACTTTTCTCCTCTCAGTAGGGTTGTTTACAGCGCTCGCGATTTCCGGTTAGCTTCTTAGCTTAGCCTCCTTCACAGCGACAACACATACATGCTTCAGCAGAGGCCACGCCTCCTGCAAGAAACGCTTCTCTATGCATCAAGTCCAGACCCTTGTATGAATCAAAGTGAAGGACAGGGTCTGGTTTGAACCAGGCTACCTGTTTTTAGTAAAACTGTTTTTTTTCTTGTGATGCCAGAGTTCATAAGAAAACATCTGGAACTACAGCCCTGAATGTCTAGGTCTAATTTCCCTGATAACAAATAATCATTTAAAAACCTGGTTTAAATAAGCTCATTTTAATTTCTAAAGTGTACTCCAGTAGACTAAATCTTAAACGTCTTTCTTTTGCGTTGGCTCCTGTTTGTTTGTGCTCCTTATCTCCTCATGAACCCTCATATCTGAGTGTGTTTAGAGTCAACACACATACACACACAATCTAGGAGCAGCGCAGCACATAGCGGCGTGTTTTGCCAGTTGAGAGTAGCGCGCAACATGCAGCAGCTGCAAAGCAGCGGCTGCTAAGGTTCAACAAATTGAACTTTGGCTGCTCGCCGCGCAGCAGCAACCAATCGGGACAGAATATTTTTTTTCACGTGACGGTTTCATGAACCCGACACAGACGGACAGGAGCCTTTAGCTGAAATCGACAGTCTGCAGTTGGTTGTTCTAGCTGGAGAGATCAGCACCGATGTGATGAAACAGCAGCTCGCTGAGCTCAGGACAAAAAAAAAAGGATCAGCTCGCAGTTCCAGGAGTGGCAAAACTTTAGTAAAAAAAAAAAAACAAAGCCATTGTATTTATTTCATCTTTGTTTCACTCGTCATTAAAGACAGACCGGAATAAAACTAAGACCCTCCTCCCTCTACAGCCTCTAGTCTGGTCCCGGTCTGGAAAAAAAAAGTCAGTGAGAGCGCCTCTAAATTATCTGATGAATTAATTATCTGCTCTGTGCATAACTTTCTCTTACTCTTTAGTAAATAAAGCAAAGCTATTTTATTTATTTTATCTTCATTTAAACATCAAATGACTGGAAAAAGAACAAAGACGCTCCTCCCTTTGCGCGTCTTTAGACGTGTTCAGTGTGAACGGACATCTGTTGACAAGCAGCCAAACGCATGCGGCAGGAGCATTTTGGCTGCTCCAAACGCGTTTGGCGGGAACCCGGCTTAAGACTAACCTGACCCTAAAACTAACCTAAACTCAATTCACACCTTGGTCCTAAACCCAACCCCCAACCCACCAATGGCATTTAAACCAAATCGGGACTCGACTTTTGTTCCCAAATGTGGGATTTTTGTCTTAAAATTGCCCCCAAATGTCACCAAAGCTGAACACACACACGTTTGTTTCTTGACCCCGTGGGGACCTTCCATTGACTTCCATTCATGTTTTTTAGACTTTATATCCTAACCATGACCATATACTCTAAAATTAACCTCACACCTGTAACATGCATTTGGACCCGTGGGGACCTGACAGTGGTCCCCACGGTTCACTTTGGTCCCCACCTGGCTGCTTTTTTTGTAAAAAATACCCCATGTTGTAGGAAAAACCCGTCCACACACACACACACACACACACACACACACACACACACACACACACACACACACACACACACACACACA
>NW_013952781.1:129962-131310 GCF_001266775.1 Austrofundulus limnaeus
AAAGTATTCACATTCATTACATAAGTACAACCCCAATTCCATATAAGTTGGGACATTGTGTGAAACATAGTTAAAAACAATACAATGAATTGCACATCTTTTTCAACCTAAATTCAATTGAATACACTACAAAGACAAGATATTTAGTGTTCAAACGGATAAACTTTAATGTTTTTTTTACTGAATTTGAATTTGATGCCTGCAACACATTCCAAAAATGCTGAACAGGAGCATGTTTACCACTGTGATACATCAACTTCCCTTTTATCTATAATCAATGAGCGTTTGTGAACTGAAGACTCCAACTGTTGAAGATTTGTAAATGGAATTCTTTCCCATTCTTGCCTGACGTGCAACTTCACTTGCTCAACATTGTCTTGCTGAAAAAAGCAGGAATGTCCCTGAAAAAGACTTGGATGGCTGCATATGTTGCTCCAAAACCTGTTTGTACCTTTCAGCWTTAATGGTGCTTTCACAGATGTGCAAGTTACCCATGTTGTGGGCACTAAAGCTTGGATTATACTTCTTACGACGTGAGACAACGGGRTGCTGATTGCGCAATTTCAGCYCATTTTTTCCTGACTGAMTATAAACAGGTTGAAGACGCGGTGGGCCATAAATGATCTTAGATCCTCCCTCTGCCCTCCCACAACTCGTATAAACTTTATAAACTACAATAACAATGGCTGGATAGTGTTCTTTTCATGCAACATCAGTGTTGAGTGAAGTAGAACCGGTCTTTTTATTTTTTTGAGCTGCTCAGGGTCCCATTCTGGTCCAGCTCCAACTCCTCAGCACTGCCAAAGCTGAGGACCACTGGGCTGCTGCGGTGCTCCTGATGAACAAACACACCACAAACTCTGGACCTATCATACTCTGTGAGCTGTGTCGTCCTGTTGGCAGTTCTGACTGGAGGCAATGCACAAGATGGCTGTCACCGGGGGATAGCAGCGGGAGAGCAGACAGAAATTGCGCAATTTTTTTGTNGTTTCTGAGAACAGACAGCCTTGTGTTCTGCTCGTGTCCGCAGACACACAAACTCAGGCTGCAGCTCAGACACATGAACATTTGCACGTCATTGCAATCAGCAAACAACATTCAGCAGACACTGGAAGCTTCATGAAATCTATGAAAATCTTTTGTGATGTGTCTATTTTTAAACTGTAAGGTCACTAAAATGTTTGACCCCTCTGAATAAAAGTATTCACATTCATTACATAAGTACAACCCCAATTCCATATAAGTTGGGACATTGTGTGAAACATAGTTAAAAACAATACAATGAATTGCACATCTTTTTCAACCTAAATTCAATTGAATACACTACAAAGACAAGATATTTAGTGTT